>NW_027508980.1:0-60000 GCF_051911475.1 Siphateles boraxobius
AAACACGGTGAGTAATGTCTTGTCCTGTTATTGTCACCTGCACTTCATGTTATATGTTTAGCATAGCCTTCCCCGTCGGCAATATAGGGTTTATACGTGGTAAATGCAAGGAGACAGTCAGGCTGACGGAGAAGATTTCAGAATTAGAAACACGCATCCTAACTTTAATTGAGGATAGAAAGTGTGCTAGAGCTTTACAGTGTTTCCCTACAATGTATTCAGCAGCGCCGCTGTAAAATCTTTCCATGATCAGTAATATCACGACATTCTCTTCATTCACGTATACACCTAAAAACACTGAGACATGGCGACCGGCGACGCTGCATGCGGTGGCTCTGAATCCACTTGTAAACAAGGAGGAAAGAGCCACATATGGAAATATTTTCGATTAGGCTAATGTCACGTTGCCATAAGGGGCCGTTCACACAGCACGTTTTTTGCGCGTGCAAATTCATTATTTCAAATGCGGCCGGCGCGCTCTTTTTCCCAAGCGCGCCTCTGTTCATGGTTGCATAGCAACGACAGACGCCAAGGGAGAGCAAGCGCTAGTGGAAAGGAGAAAGCGGTACGAACTGCGCTCTCCATGATGACGAGGAAGTATCACCTACAGCTCATAGTCCTGATAGTTAACGTTAAATCATATTTAATTTTCAGATGAGTCTACTAAACTTGTTGGTGTCCTTCAGAAATCATTCTAATATGATATGTGATGCTCTTTTCTTTTTTTTTCAAAGATCCTTTGATTAATAAAAAGTTAAAAAGAACATCATGTAATAATATTTCACAATATTAGGCTACTGTTTTTCCTGGGTTTTTTTTAAATTAAATAAATGCAGGCTAGATGAGCATAAGACTTCTTGCAAAAACAAAAAATACCCCCACAATCATTAAATTACCAAAGAGCCTTAGAGATCTTCTATGAAAAGGCCAGAAAAATTAAGTGCTCACAGATTGGGTGTGGCCTTTCCCATTAACATAAAATTTTCAATAAATTGTAAATAATCTTTTTCTGGGTTGTGCTGTTTCATTTTTCCCCTAAACAATTTCTACCAAGCTGAAAATGAACACAAAAGAAAAACATGAATAATCCTGTCTAAAATTATAAAATTAAGGTTTCTGTTTGTGACTGCAGTTCAAGGTACGTGCTGCAATAATCATGCCTTGAATCAGTTGATGGTATGTCATATTTGTTTTTCTTAAAATGTCCATTTCTATCCACAAAACTTGCCAGAAGTCATGGTTTAAGGGTTTTAAAAAAAAAAAACTCTTCCAGGGTGCATGCCCCCGGACCCCACCACTTAGTAACAACCTCGGGCACGTAACAGCACCGCTGCTGGAAAAAATTCTAGGGGAAACACTGCTTTAGATTCTACTTTGGATGCGCCTAGCATAGTGAACTCTTTGCATGATTCGGTTCCGGCTGAATTATTGCCTGTGCAGCCAGGCAGATGGGTGACAGTGAGGGATCGCTCTAGTCGCGGATCAAAAAACCACTCTTCCGTTCCGATTACCACAACAAATCGATTTGCCCCACTCAGTGAAACACCCACTGAGAATTCTGTTGATTGTGCCCTGGTAATTGGCGATTCTATTACACGGAACGTGAAAATAGGGACACCAGCGAACATAGTCACATGTTTGCCGGGAGCCAGAGCGCCTGACATCAAAGCAAATTTAAAAGTGCTGGCTAATGCTAATCGTAAATTCTCTAAGATTGTTATTCACGTCGGCACTAATGATGTTCGACTCCGCCAGTCGGAGATCACCAAAATTAATATTAAAGAGGTGTTAGAACTCGCAAGTACGATGTCAGGCACTGTAATTTGCTCTGGCCCCCTTCCTGTTCGAAGGAGTGATGAGATAGTTAGCAGATTGTCATCACTCAATGGCTGGCTGTCTAAGTGGTGTCTGCAAAATAATATAGAATTCATAGACAATTGGAAAAGTTTTTGGGGCAAACCTGACCTGTTGAAAAGAGATGGTATTCATCCCTCCTGGGATGGTGCTGCTCTTCTCTCTAGTAATTTGGCTCATAGTCTTAGAGACAAAACATGACAATCTGGGGCTCAGGTCAGGAAGCAGACAAACTGGCTAAACCAAGCGTCTGCTAGCGGCCTCGCGTCACCAAGGTCAGATAAATCCCATCACATAGAGGCTCTTTCACCTAGATATCATCATATAGAGACTGTGTCTGTTCCCCGAATTTGGAAATACAAAAAACGTCCAAATCGATCTAAGGTTAAAAATGTAATTGATATTCAACAAATAAAAAACTGATATAATACAGATGAGCAAACGATAAAGCTTGGGTTGCTGAATATTCGATCCCTTACTTCAAAAGCGCTCATAGTTAATGATATGATTTCAGATTATAACCTAGATACGCTGTGTATGACAGAAACCTGGCTAAAACCAGACGATTACATTACTTTAAATGAGTCCACCCCCCATGATTACTGTTATAAACATGAACCTCGCCTGAAAGGCAAAGTGGGAAGTGTTGCTGTAATTTATAGTAATATTTTCAAAACCACTAAAAAATCTAGTTTTAAATATACTTCTTTTGAAGTGTTGGTGCTAAATGTAAAAATATATAATGTAAACGATAAATCACGTTTGAGAATTCTGCTGGCAACTGTATACAGGCCACCAGGGCACCATAAAGATTTTATCAAAGAATTTGCTGACTTTCTATCAGAATTAGTATTGACTGCAGATAAAGTCCTAATTGTTGGTGATTTTAATGTACATGTAGATAATGGAAAAGATGCAATGGGATTGGCATTTAAAGACATTCTTAACTCTATTGGAGTTAGACAACACGTGTCAGGACCTACTCATTGTCGTAATCATACTCTAGATCTAATATTATCACATGGAATCAATGTTGATGCTGTTGAAATTCTGCAGCAGAGCGACGACATCTCAGATCATTATCTAGTCTCATGTAAATTACATTTAGCCAAGGCTGCAAAGCCGACTCCGTGTTACAAGTATGTTAGACCTATCACTTCTGCCACTAAATATCGCTTTATTAATAATAATCAGTGTCATCATCTCAGCATCCCAGATAGCTTAGCAGAACTCGATATTGCGACAGAAACTTTTAACTCTCTATTTTCCAGCACTTTAGATACAGTTGCTCCTTTGCGCTTAAAGAAGATTAAAAAAATAGTCCAACACCGTGGTACAACGAGCACACACACACACACACACACACACACACACACACACACACACACACATACAGACACACACACACACACACACAGACACACACAGATCTCTCTCTTTCTCTCTCTCTCTCTCACACACACACACACACACACACACACACACACACACACACACACACACACACACACACACACACACACACACATCTCTCTCTCTCTCTCACACACACACACACACACACACACACACACACACACAGACACACACAGACACACACACACACACACAGATCTCTCTCTTTCTCTCTCTCTCTCACACACACACACACACACACACACACATCTCTCTCTCTCTCTCACACACACACACACACACACACACACATCTCTCTCTCTCTCTCACACACACACACACACACACACACATCTCTCTCTCTCTCTCACACACACACACACACACACACACACACACACACATCTCTCTCTCTCTCTCACACACACACACACTCACACACACACACATCTCTCTCTCTCTCACACACACACACACACACATCTCTCTCTCTCTCTCACACACACACACACACACACACACATCTCTCTCTCTCTCTCACACACACACACACACACACACACACACACACACACATCTCTCTCTCTCTCTCTCTCTCTCACACACACACACACACACACACACACACACACACATCTCTCTCTCTCTCACACACACACACACACACACACACATCTCTCTCTCTCTCTCACGCGGATCATCGGGCGAGTGACACGTTATTGACTCCATCGATTGATGTTTCCTTCTCTTGTGAATGAAGCCTGTTAATTTCAAGGCTAAGAGATCAATATTAAAGAGCAAATGAGGAACAGAGCGACAGGACATCTGCTCTCGTCCATTCACCTACTCGATCTGCCAAGGTCAGAGGTCAGCACAGCGGCATATGGACACTGGTAAACATGATTCAGAGTCAAACTCAACGGATCTACAGGAAAGATAGAGTCACATCTGAAACCAGCACTCATCAAGACCAGTCAATCAAACGAGAGTTTGTTCAGGAATATAACACACACTCGGCTGTGAGTGATGCGCTTATAATCCCGCCTCGGCACGCGTTCTCTCTAACCCTTTAACAGGGGCGGGTGTTGCTCCGATTTCGCGTCCAGCCGTGCACGAGCGCAAAACCTCACAACACCCGCCCCTGTCAGTGATTGGTTGGAACACTGTTTATTTTGGTTTTGAGTGGTGGTTGTACCCATTTGTTTTTGTGTGCAGATCTCAGAGCCTAGGCTGCCTACAGAGACGCGGTTTTTGGACGGCATGCTTATGGGGCGGGCAGCTAGCGGATCGTTAGGAAAGATTAGACATTTATTTTTGGGCCTGAAATCACTGATACAACCTTTAAACTCCTTTGGGGTCACGCAAAACGTCAGTGGTCCCACTCATCGTCTAAATCATACACTAGACTTAATTATATCATATGGAACCAATCCAACTGATATAAATATTATACCGCAAAGTGACGATCTCACTGATCATCACATGGTAACTTGTATAATACGTACTGCTGAAATTTGTCATGTTGCGCCACGTTATAGACCAGGCAGAACAATCGTTCCAACCACTATAGATAGATTCTCAAATAGCTTACCTGATCTATCTCAGCTGCTCAGTGAACCCAAACAAACAGATGAACTAGAGGAAATGACTAGCAGTTTGAGCACCATTTTCTCTAGCACACTAGATATTGTTGCACCAATTAGATTAAAAAAGGTTAGAGAGAAAACTAAAGCACCTTGGTACAACAGTGCTACGCATGCTATCAAGAGAGAAACTCGTAACTTAGAGCGTAAATGGAAACAAACTAATTTAGAGGTCTTTAGAATCGTGTGGAAAGACAGTATGTCACGTTATAAAAAGGCTCTAAAAGCAGCCAGGGCTGAGCATCTCCGCAAACTAATAGAAAATAACCAAAATAATCCAAGGTTTTTATTCAACACCGTGGCTAGACTAACAAATAAACAAACATCACCAGAGCAAAATATTCCATTACAATATAGTAGTAATGATTTTATGAAGAGCCTCTTCTTAATATTATTAACTCATCTTTATCTTTAGGTCATGTTCCAAGAATATTCAAACTGGCAGTAATAAAACCTCTCATTAAGAAACCGCAATTAGATCCAAATAACCTAGCAAATTACAGACCCTTTTCAAATCTTCCATTTATATCTAAAATACTAGAAAAAGTTGTGGCCGCTCAATTGTGCTCTTTCTTGCAAGAAAATGATATCTATGAAAAATTCCAGTCAGGATTCAGACCGCATCATAGCACAGAAACTGCGCTAGTTAAAATTACAAATGATTTACTTTTAGCTTCTGACCAAGGCTGTATCTCAATACTAGTTCTACTCGATCTTAGTGCTGCGCTCGACACTATAGATCATAAAATACTCCTGGATCGACTACAAAACTACACTGGTGTTCAGGGACAGGCATTAAGCTGGTTTAGATCTTACTTATCAGACCGTTACCATTTTGTCTGTTTAAATGGGGAAAATCAAAGATAACGTCAGTAGACTATGGAGTGCCGCAAGGATCGGTGTCAGGCCCTCTGCTATTCTCAATATACATGCTGCCACTTGGTAATATTATAAGAAAACATGGAATTAATTTCCACTGTTATGCTGATGACACTCAATTATATATGTCATCACGACCAGATGAAAACACTAACTTATCTAAATTGACAGAGTGTCTAAATGATATAAAATGCTGGATGACGTGTAATTTCCTGCTACTAAATTCAGATAAAACGGAGGTACTACTTATTGGTCCAAAAAACTACCCACAAAATCCTCAGCTCCAGTTTGTATCCAGCCTCTCACGGAGACTTCAGATGACCCAACGCCTGTGAAGAGACGACTCGACGCCTGTGAAGAGACGACTCAAAGCCGGCGATATGTTATGCCATAAATTACTACTTGATTAACTAACTGTATTTTTCTATGTACATTTCCGAACTGCACTTTCTGTAAAGCTGCTTTGAGACAATGTGTATTGTGAAAAGTGCTATACAAATAAATTTGAATTGAATTGAATTGAATAGTCATCATCATCATCATCACCATCATCATCACCATCATCACCATCATCGTCATCACCGTCATCACCATCATCATCATCACCATCATCATCACCATCATCATCATCATCATCACCATCATCACCATCATCGTCATCACCGTCATCACCATCATCATCATCATCATCATCATCACCATCATCACCATCATCACCATCATCACCACCATCATCACCATCATCACCATCATCGTCATCACCGTCATCACCATCATCATCATCACCATCATCACCACCATCATCACCATCATCATCACCATCATCATCATCACCATCATCACCATCATCACCATCATCATCATCATCACCATCATCATCACCATCATCATCAACATCACCATCATCATCATCATCACCATCATCACCATCATCACCACCATCATCACCATCATCGTCATCACCGTCATCACCATCATCATCATCACCATCATCACCACCATCATCACCATCATCATCACCATCATCATCATCATCATCACCATCATCACCATCATCACCGTCATCATCATCATCACCATCATCATCACCATCATCATCAACATCACCATCATCACCATCATCATCACCATCATCATCAACATCACCATCATCACCATCATCGTCATCACCGTCATCACCATCATCACCATCATCACCACCATCATCACATCATCATCACCATCATCATCACCCTCACCATCATCATCATCACCATCATCACCATCATCATCAACATCACCATCATCACCATCATCGTCATCACCGTCATCACCATCATCACCATCATCACCACCATCATCACATCATCATCACCATCATCATCACCCTCACCATCATCATCATCACCATCATCACCATTATCACCATCATCATCATCACCATCATCATCATCACCATCACCATCATCACCATCATCATCACCATCATTATCACCATCATCACCATCACCATCATCATCACCATCATCATCATCACCACCATCATCATCATCATCACCATCATCATCACCATCATCACCATCATCATCACCATCACCATCATCATCATCATCATCATCACCATCATCACCATCACCACCATCATTACCATCATCACCATCATCATCACCATCATCACCATCATCATCACCATCATCATCATCATCACCATCATCACCATCATCATCACCATCACCATCATCATCATCATCACCATCATTATCACCATCATCATCATCATCACCATCATCACCATCACCATCATCACCATCATCATCACCATCATTATCACCATCATCACCATCACCATCATCATCACCATCATCATCATCACCATCACCATCATCATCACCATCATCATCATCATCATCATCACCATCATCATCATCATCATCACCATCACCACCATCATTACCATCATCACCTTCATCATCACCATCATCACCATCATCATCACCATCATCATCACCATCATCATCACCATCATCATCTACAGTCAGGGGGAGACTGAGGAAGAAAGCTTCAGGATAAGTGTGTGTAAAGTGTGAGCATCTCTTGAGAATCAGCCCAACACAGTTTATAAACATTCACAGCCAGTTTATTTCCTTAGTTCATCTACTATTGCCAATTTCCTCTGGCGACCAAAAGCTTAATAAGCGAGAGAGTGCGTTTACATGTGCCGATACGATCATAAAGCGATCATAAATCTAGTGCGTGAGATGCTCTCAAGGTTACAGCAAGATCCAGCAAGAAACAGTAAAAAACAGCAAAAACCCAATTCCCTGTCCAGCAGAGAAACCTGAGCCGCTCCCATTAGCATTAGCTCTCGGATGCTGAGCGATTCTTGCCTGTATTCCCAAACGCATTCAGAAGTGTGTGTCTGGAAGAACTCGCTCAGCACTCGAGTGTGTCTCTGTCCACAGCAGAGTCGGCCATCTTCTCCACATCTCTCCCTACAATCTCTCACTGCTGTCAGTCACACCAGTCCAGACACACCTGAGCCGTATTAGAGCCGCAACTGAGCCGCACATGAGCCGCACTCACCTGTCTCACCACTGACCTGTCTCACCACTCACCTGTCTCACACCAGTCCAGACACACCTGAGCCGCATCAGAGCCGCAACTGAGACGCACTCACCTGTCTCACCACTGACCTGTCTCACCGCTCACCTGTCTCACACCATTAATCTGTCTCATCATTAACCTGTCTAACTGCTGACCCATCTCAACACTCACCTGTCTCACCACTGACCCATCTCACCACTCACCTGTCTCACACCAGTCCAGACACACCTGAGCCATATCAAAGCCGCACCTGAGCCGCATCAGAGATGCAACTGAGCCGCACTCACCTGTCTCACCACTGACCTGTCCCACCGCTCACCTGTCTCACACCGTTAACCTGTCTCATCATTAACCTGTCTCACTGCTGACCCATCTCAACACTCACCTGTCTCACCACTGACCTGTCTCACCACTCACCTGTCTCACACCATTAACCTGTCTCAACATTCATCTGTCTCACTGCTGACCTGTCTCACCACTAACCTGTCTCACCATTATTCTGTCTCACCATTAACCTGTCTCACCACTCACCTGTCTCACTTCTGACCTGTCTCACCATTAACCTGTCTCACCACTCACCTGTCTCACTGCTGACCCGTCTCAACACTCACCTGTCTCACCATTAACCTGTCTCACCACTCACCTGTCTCACTGCTGACCCGCCTCAACATTCACCTGTCTCACTGCTGACCTGTCTCAACATTATTCTGTCTCACCATTATCCTGTCTCACTGCTGACATGTCTCACCACTCACCTGTCTCACCACTGACCTGTCTCACCACTCACCTGTCTCACCACTCACCTGTCTCACCACTCACCTGTCTCACCATTACCCTGTCTCACCACTCACCTGTCTCACTGCTGACCCATCTCATCATTAACCTGTCTCACCACTCACATGTCTCAACACTCACCTGTCTCACTGCTGACCCATCTCATCATTAACCTGTCTCACCACTCACATGTCTCAACACTCACCTGTCTCAACACTGACCTGTATCACTGCTGACCTGTCTCACCATTATCCTGTCTCACCACTCACCTGTCTCACTGCTGACCTGTCTCATCACTCACCTGTCTCACTGCTGACCTGTTTCAACACTCACCTATCTCACCATTATCCTGTTTCAACACTCACCTATCTCACCATGATCCTGTCTCACCACTCAACTGTCTCACTGCTGACCTGTCTCAACACTCACGTGTCTCAACATTATCCTGTCTCACCACTCACCTGTCTCACCACTCACCTGTCTCACCATTACCCTGTCTCACCACTCACCTGTCTCACTGCTGACCCATCTCATCATTAACCTGTCTCACCACTCACATGTCTCAACACTCACCTATCTCACTGCTGACCCATCTCATCATTAACCTGTCTCACCACTCACATGTCTCAACACTCACCTGTCTCAACACTGACCTGTATCACTGCTGACCTATCTCACCATGATCCTGTCTCACCACTCACCTGTCTCACTGCTGACCTGTCTCAACACTCACGTGTCTCAACATTATCCTGTCTCACCACTCACCTGTCTCACTGCTGACCTGTCTCCACACTCACCTGTCTCACTGCTGACCTGTCTCAACACTCACCTGTCTCAACATTATCCTGTCTCACTGCTGACCTGTCTCACCACACAGCTGTCTCACTTCTGACCTGTCTCACCATTATCCTGTCTCACTGCTGACCTGTCTCACCACACAGCTGTCTCACTTCTGACCTGTCTCAACACTCACCTGTCTCACCATTATCCTGTCTCACTGCTGACCTGTCTCACCATACAGCTGTCTCACTGCTGGCCTGTCTCAACACACACCTGTCTCACCATTATCCTGTCTCACTGCTGACCTGTCTCACCATACAGCTGTCTCACTGCTGGCCTGTCTCAACACACACCTGTCTCACCATTATCCTGTCTCACTGCTGACCTGTCTCACCACTCACCTGTCTCACCATTATTCTGTCTCACCACTCACCTGTCTCACCATTATCCTGTCTCACTGCTGACCTGTCTCAACACTCACCTGTCTCACCACTGACCTGTCTCACCACTCACCTGTCTCACCATTATTCTGTCTCACCACTCACCTGTCTCACCATTATCCTGTCTCACTGCTGACCTGTCTCAACACTCACCTGTCTCACCACTGACCTGTCTCACCACTGACCTGTTTCACCATTATCCTGTCTCACCACTCCTGACTCACCATTAACCTGTCAAGGTTATTATAGTTTTGCTTTTTTAAATTAGTTTTTATTTTAATATCGTTTTCAAATTTCCTTTAAATTTCAGTTTAGTTTTAGTTAGTTTTATTAATGGTTTTGTTAGTTTTAGTTTAGTTTTTATTTTGCAAACACATTTCTATTTAGTTTTTATTTTATTTAGTTTCAGTTTTAGTAATTATAGTTTAGCAGAGCAAACAGAACACTTGCAGTGTAGACCAAAGCGAGACGCTTAATTTCAGCAAAGTTTAATGTTTGCCCAGATTACAGTTAACTCTTGAGAAGACATCTTAATAGTAAAAATAAAATAATGGTTTGAGATTGAACAAAGCACCAAATAAATGGAACTTAAAAGTATACAAGAAAAAAATATGAAAAATTCCGACAAACTAATTCATATTAAAGATGAAATCTTGTTAAACGTGCCTAGTTTACTTTTTTTCAGCTGTAAATATGGCAGAGTGACCACTGGTACATAGAAAGTAAAAAAACCCAGCTCAATTAATCTGACTACAGCCAACACAACCTGCTGTGAAGCCCTTGTGATTAAATATGAAGTATCTATGCAGTGTGTGAGTGTGTACATGTTTTTCTATCCTGGTGGGGACTTAAACCTGAATACACACAGACTCATGGGGACTCGTGTCACTGTGGAGACCCACATTGAGGTACACAAGGCTATAAATCATACAAAATTAGTTTTTTTGTAAATGTAAAAATGCAGAAAGTTGTGTGATGGGTAGGTTTAGGGGTCAGGTTAGTGTAAGAAGACAGAATAGTTTGTGCAGTATAAAAACCATTACGTCTATGAAGAGTCCCCACAAAGATAGTGCACCAGAGTGTGTGTGTGTGTGTGTGTGTCCTGGTATTCCATACATTGCGGGGAAATGTCTCCACGTGGATATTATTAGCAGTAAATGTTTTATAAAAACAAAGATAATAACAGCACCTTTCAGCCTGTCAATCTTCATGCAAACATGACATCTCAAACATAGTAGCCTACAACATTAAAGTTTTTTTGTGCTTGACGAACTTGTTTTGCTGTCGCACCCGCGTCTCGCAAATGAAACGGCATTCTAAAAATGCTGCGCTCAAGTTAAAAGAAGTCCTACTTGCCTCTTATTACCTTGTGTTATTTCCCATTCCACTGCAACAGATGCATCCTTTATGAACAGCGCTCAGCACTAGCCATGTGTTCTACGTTACGGTCTTCATGCGTCACAGCAGGACAGCGGTTAATCGCCTCAGAAACTTCACGCGTATGAAGCGCAGTATCAGCCACAGGTCAGATTTTCCGCCAGAGTAAAGAGCTTAATAACGAAAACTATTATTTATTTTTGCTAATTATTATTTTATTTCAGTTAGTTTTTCAGTAACTGTTGTTAGTTTCGTTTAGTTTTAGTTTAGTTTATTATGAATTTTTCATTTTATTTCAGTTTACGAAAATGTTTTTTGACCAATAGTTTTAGTCTTAGTTTCAGTTTTCGTTTACGAAAATACCCTTGTAACATGCCTCAACATTCACTTGTCTCACCGTTATTCTGCCTCACCATTAACATGTCTCACCATTAACCTGTCTCACCACTCACCTGTCTCACAATTATCCTGTCTCACCACTCACCTGTCTCACCATTATCCCGTCTCACCATTAACATGTCTCACCATTATCCTGTCTCACCACTCACCTGTCTCACCATTATCCCGTCTCACCATTAACATGTCTCACCATTATCCCGTCTCACCATTAACATGTCTCACCATTAACCTGTTTCACCATTAACATGTCTCACTATTAACCTGTCTCACCATTAACATGTCTCACCATTAACCTGTCTCACCACTCACCTGTCTCACCGTTATTCTGCCTCACCATTAACATGTCTCACCATTAACCTGTCTCACCACTCACCTGTCTCACCATTATCCTGTCTCACCACTCACCTGTCTCACCATTATCCCGTCTCACCATTAACATGTCTCACCATTAACCTGTCTCACCATTAACATGTCTCACCATTAACCTGTCTCACCATTAACATGTCTCACCATTAACCTGTCTCACCACTCACCTGTCTCACCATTATCCCGTCTCACCATTAACATGTCTCACCATTAACCTGTCTCACCACTCACCTGTCTCACCATTAACCTGTCTCACCACTCACCTGTCTCACCATTATCCCATCTCACCATTAACCTGTCTCACCATTAACCTGTCTCACCACTCACCTGTCTCACCATTAACCTGTCTCACCATTAACCTGTCTCACCACTCACCTGTCTCACCATTAACATGTCTCACCATTATCATGTCTCACCACTCACCTCTCTCACCATTATCCTGTCTCACCTCTCGCCTGTCTCACCATTATCCTGTCTCACCTCTCGCCTGTCTCACCATTATCCTGTCTCACCACTCACCTGTCTCACCATTATCCCGTCTCACCATTAACATGTCTCACCATTAACCTGTCTCACCACTCACCTCTCTCACCATTATCCTGTCTCACCTCTCGCCTGTCTCACCACTCACCTGTCTCACCATTATCCTGTCTCACCATTAACATGTCTCACCATTAACCTGTCTCACCACTCACCTGTCTCACCATTATCCTGTCTCACCTCTCGCCTGTCTCACCATTAACCTGTCTCACCACTCACCTGTCTCATCATTATCCCGTCTCACCATTAACCTGTCTCACCATTAACCTGTCTCACCACTCACCTGTCTCACCATTAACCTGTCTCACCACTCACCTGTCTCACCATTAACATGTCTCACCATTATCCTGTCTCACCTCTCGCCTGTCTCACCATTAACCTGTCTCACCACTCACCTGTCTCACCATTATCCCTTCTCACCATTAACATGTCTCAGCATTAACCTGTCTCACCACTCACCTGTCTCACCATTAACCTGTCTCACCACTCACCTGTCTCACCATTATCCCGTCTCACCATTAACCTGTCTCACCATTAACCTGTCTCACCACTCACCTGTCTCACCATTAACCTGTCTCAACATTATCCTGTCTCACCACTCACCTGTCTCACAGCTTAAGCACAGAACATGTTAGCAGAACAGTCAGGTTGTGTTATCAGCCTGAGAGATACTAACCACCGCAGGCGAGAGCTGTAACCTACTTAAATCTTCACAAGAGCCTTCACACACACACACACACACACACACACACACACCAGACACACAGCATCTTAGAAAGATTAAACACCGCCTGCACATCTGAGCATTAAAATAAAGTAAAATACGTTTGGATCATAAAACCGCTGAAATGTTGCAGCAGAAGATGAAAACATGAGCGGTGGACCAGGAGAATTACAAACATTTTCTTATCAGTGCGTCTGACTGGACATGAGAGATTACAGAAGGATGATCATTGAGGTTTAATACAGGGATATGAGCACAAACAATATCATTTCTACTGTTATTAAACCGCACTAATGCATGTGTTCTGTGCGCCCAGCTGCTCTCTAATGAGCTGTTAGTAAACAGAAAGCCGAGCTGCAAACAACGTTCAATATCTATCACAGTATTGTATATGCAATATTAAGCCTTTTTCCATTTTCTTTAGAAAAAACAGCACAATGCCATGGTGCTCTGAGTGGTTGTCAGGGTGTTGCTAAGGTGCTGTAGGTAGTTTCTTACAGTCCAGGAATTATTCGATGTGTGTCTGTGGGATTTGTTCACCTGTTTTATTGTCCACCATGTGAAAACTGTAAGTACAGTAAAGTAACAGTACTTTCAGTGTTTCTAAAGCGATTCATCTATTTAAAAACAGACACTGTACACATTTCCTCTGGATAAAGTCTATAAAACTAGTTATTTTGTTCATCTACACACTTTAGGAACCACAATGATTTTGATAGTATTTTCAGTGCATGCAAATAAACATAAGAATTTTATTTCTCACTCTCAATACAGAATAAATTAAAAATATTTAAAATAAAGTCATATTAAAACCTGACGCTGCTTGAAATGACGAACAGCAAGTGGATAAACAATCTATATTGTTAAAAGCGCTATATAAATGAAACTTAAACAGCGGTTTATATCATTGAGACACAGTTGAGATCATGATGAGAAACCTGTGAGATCTGTGGATCAGAACCAGAATCATCTCTAGAACACAAAAACACTCAAAACTACACTTTAGCAACACCCTGGCAACCACCCACACATTACTGTGCTTCAGCAAATGATAACAAACAACAAATAACAAACAATATTTTTTTTTAGAGTTCAATTCAGTCATTTTTTTACAAAAGCTCATTAAAACTGACTTCACGAGCAGAGTTAGTGCAATTTAACAACAGTAGAAATTATATTCTTTGTGCAGGTAATATTTTGATCATCAGTGCAATTTATTTTATGTATCAACCAGACAATGATAATAATTTAAATCAGAATCGTGTGATATTTCAATGCGCGCGCACAGGCTTTGTTAGCAGGGATTCCTTAAAATTCAGTAATTTTCCTTCATATCTCACTCATATAGATCTGCCAATATCGCAGGATCGCTCATCATCGCCCAGAAAACACAGATCTCGCCTCCATCCTCCTCCTTCCCACGGGATTCGCTGCTTTTCCTCAGTGTTTCAAATGTGGACCAGGAGAGAGAGGAAGAAAGGCGAAACCCGAACAAAGGCGCAAACGCGTCTGGATCCGCACGAGCCAAACCAGAGAATCATCACGATATTCGCTTTAATAAGCAATATTCCGCGCACACGCGCACAGTACCAGCCCTGACCCGAGCCCAGACTAACCAGCAGCCGAACCCAGTGCTCCTCCGGGGGTTCCGGTGTATACTCCTGTATCTCTCACTCAGCAGATCCCGCACACTTTATTCTCACGCATTCGCCAGTAGCGCGCGTTTACCTGCGGGAAGGTGACGCGCATCGAGACTCGAGCTTCATATTCCGTTATCAGCAGAAACACGGATCTCCATTCCCAGAAGCCTCGCAGGATCTTCAGCTCGTTGATGTCATCGATGCTCGCGGGCACGAGCCTCTCCTCCTCGGTACCTTCCTCCTCCTCCTACTCGTGCTCGCGCGCCCTCCTCACAGCGGTGATGTCACGGAGAGCGCGTGCACGGCCGCTGAGCGCTCGGACTCCTGCAGAGACAATGGATCGTCTCAGATGATGATGAATAAAATAATAACGCTTTTACCTCATAATCAACACATCATGAGGAAAAATATCATGCAAATCTTAATGATGACATTAAAAGTTGGAATAAGACTTTCTATGCCATGACTGACTTTTCGATTTATTAGCCCATGTCATAACTATGATTTAGAAAAGCATGATTTGGTGACAAATTGAAAAAAATGACCCAGCTTTTTAAACAGGGAATTATAACATATAGCCTGTTCAATGTTAAATAACAGTAAAATCTGTTTTAAACATGTTCTGTTTTATTCTCGTGGACAACACGTTATTGTGTTTAAAGTTATAAAAATGTCTATTCGAGCTTAGAGATCATTTCTAAGATATGAACACAAATATTGAACACAAATAACAAAGCTCTATCCATGACTGACTTTTCGAGTCAGTAGCCTAGGCTATGTCATAATTTCTTTATGCCATGTCATAAATATGATTTAGAAAAGCATGATTTTGTGACAAATTGAGCCGGATATTTAAACATAGGGAATTATAACATGTATGCTAAATGTTTAGTAATAGTAAAAACGGTTTAAAACATAGGCTATTCTGTTCTATTCTCGTGGACGATCGACGCGATATTGTTTAAAGTTAGAAAAATGTGTAACTTGGTGCTAAAGTCAGATCGTAATAATAAAGAAGTTGATTTCTTACACTGGGTTTGATTGGAGATGATTTCCCAGAGATGAACACAAATAACAAAAGCTCTATTTCACCTCAGAATCACACAATAGACCCGCTGCTCCTGCAGGCGCGCGCCCTCTGCTGGCGGACGCGCGCGTGACGTCACTCGAGCGGGGGTCTGATGTCATAATGGGCTCTATTGTGTTATTACCCTATCTGAGGGTCACTAGTTTAACATCTATACATTTCAACTGTAAAAAACATTTCCATGCATTTGGATTAGACAGTTTTAACAGATGCAAATGTGATGCATGTGTCAGTCATATAATACATAAATGAAAACTGTGTTAGTACTAAACTGAATGCGTTTTAAATCCACAATGACCAAACACGTACATTTCTAATAACTGAATATTGTTTGTTCCACAGCTATCCAAAACGGTCCGATTTCTGCACTCAAAAATCATGGTTTGCATCTGATAATCATATTTTCAAAATGCATCTATTCATATTGCTTAAAATCAGCATAAATCTACTCATTGTAAAAACAAACGTATTCAGCTAAAACTATGAACAAAAGGCTAACTCTGAAACAAGCATTATTCAATCAGTTCAAATGAATGTGATTGAAACAAAATGGAGTTATTATTGATAAATATATAAACCTGTTTTATAAACCTGAACCCATTCAGTTTATCAGTACTTTTACAGAAATCAGACTCGTTTCATTTATGCATGACTGATAAATATGCAATGCATTAAGTTTATTAGTATAAGTTCAAACCGTGTAACCCAAATGCATGGAAATTTTAAATACAATTTAAAGACATAAATCTTAAATTTAGGCTTAAATATTTTTTGGAGTGACTCTGAGATACTGGCTAATGCAGCTTTACTACAGAATATACACAAACCCCATAATGCCTAACATTAACTAACCCACTTAACTAACATTAACTAACCCGCTTATCTAACATTAACTAACCCACTTAACTAACATTAACTAACCCGCTTATCTAACATTAACTAACCCACTTAACTAACATTAAAGCTACACTGTGTGATTTTTACCCCCATCTAGCGGTGAAAAGGTATATGACCATCCAGTGAATATTAGTTTCTGTTCCTCTCAATTCCGATTTCGTTTTAACTCCTACGGTGGCCACTGTAGTCCAAGATTAGCATGGCTTCCAGTTCGACCTCGTCCATGAGTGAAAGGTGAAGCTTGAATTAACCGTATGTCCCTCTTTGGCTAATGTACTTTCAAGATGGAGGGGCAACATGGCGACCGACATTAGAACCCCCCACCCGTATGTATTTTCAATGGCATATTATACACTCACGAGAATACTTTATTACTTGAACGAAGTAAATATACATTAATGAGCACATATATTTTTGAAAGAACTTAGTGTTTTTAGCTAAGAATAAACTAAAAAAGTTACACAGTGTAGCTTTAACTAACCCGCTTATCTAACATTAACTAACCCACTTAACTAACATTAACTAGCCCGCTTATCTAACATTAACTAACCCACTTAACTAACATTAACTAACCCACTTAACTAACCCACACAACTAACATTAACTAACCCGCTTAACTAACATTAACTAACCCACTTAACTAACATTAACTAACCCGCTTGTCTAACATTAACTAACCCACTTAACTAACATTAACTAACCCACACAACTAACATTAACGAACCCACTTAACTAACATTAACTAACCCACTCAACTAAAATTAACTTACCCGCTTATCTAACATTAACTAACCCACTTAACCAACATTAACTAACCCGCTTATCTAACATTAACTAACCCGCTTATCTAACATTAACTAACCCGCTTATCTAACATTAACTAACCCGCTTATCTAACATTAACCAACCCACTCAACTAACATTAACTAACTAGCTTAACTAACATTAACTAACCAGCTAAACTAACATTAACTAATCAGCTTAACTAACATTAACTAATCAGTTTAAGTAACATTAACTAATCAGCTTAACTAACATTAACTAATCAGTTTAACTAACATTAACTAATCAGCTTAACTAACATTAACTAATCAGTTTAACTAACATTAACTAATCAGCTTAACTAACATTAATTAATCAGCTTAACTAACATTAACTAACCTGCTGGATTACCACATCACATGGGTAGTTAATTGGAGATTACATGTATACGCAGATTTCATGAATAATAAGTAAAACATTGAGTTTAACATGAACATTTGAAGTAGAAAAACAAAAGATTTTTAAGTGTAAACTCCAGTACTTTGTTTAAACATTAACGAACCCACTTAACTAACATTAACTAACCCACTCAACTAAAATTAACTTACCCGCTTATCTAACATTAACTAACCCACTTAACCAACATTAACTAACCCGCTTATCTAACATTAACTAACCCACTTAACCAACATTAACTAACCCGCTTATCTAACATTAACTAACCCGCTTATCTAACATTAACTAACCCGCTTATCTAACATTAACTAACCCGCTTATCTAACATTAACCAACCCACTCAACTAACATTAACTAACTAGCTTAACTAACATTAACTAACCAGCTTAACTAACATTAACTAATCAGCTTAACTAACATTAACTAATCAGTTTAAGTAACATTAACTAATCAGCTTAACTAACATTAACTAATCAGTTTAACTAACATTAACTAATCAGCTTAACTAACATTAACTAATCAGTTTAACTAACATTAACTAATCAGCTTAACTAACATTAATTAATCAGCTTAACTAACATTAACTAACCTGCTGGATTACCACATCACATGGGTAGTTAATTGGAGATTACATGTATACGCAGATTTCATGAATAATAAGTAAAACATTGAGTTTAACATGAACATTTGAAGTAGAAAAACAAAAGGTTTTTAAGTGTAAACTCCAGTACTTTGTTTAATTTACACCTTGTAAAACTCATTTCTACAGCGCATGAAGATCATGTTAACCTTTCATCTGAAGATCCGTTTGGATCGGAGTTCGTTCTGCAATGGAGAATGAAGAGAATCATCAGCGATCAGATGCAGAATCACAGTAATAATAACTGTAATATGACTGTATAAAGCCTGTGAATATGTACATGAATGATGTTCAAGGGTTTAAGAAGAATATTTTAAACAGTTTCACCATTTGGTAAAAACATGTTTTCAGACATCAGTTTCAGTTTTAACAGTTGAATGAAACTCTCTGTTGTTTAATGCAGAAGAATAACACTGTGAAGGGTTTTAAACACACACACACACACACACACACACACACACACACACACACACACAGGCTGATATGATGGATCATCCTCTGTTACAGGTTTACAGGCACACTTCTACAGAAGCCTGTCATTAACATCAGTGTGTGTGTGTGTGTGTGTGTGTGTGTGTGTGTGTGTGTGTGTGTGTGTGTGTGTGTGTGTGTGTGTGTGTGTGTGTGTTTGAGTGTGTGTGTGTGTGTGTAAAGACTGACCTGGACTGACGGATCCGCTTACGGGACCGGAACCCTGAAATAGACCCGAGACTCACGGCTATTTATATCAGCGGATCGTGTTTCTGGAGAACATGACCGGCCTTCCACCAACAGCTGGAGAGAAAATACAAGACATTATTACCATCAACAGCGTTCACATATTTCTGCACATGAAGGTTAGAGACTTTTAATGGACGAAACAATAGATTTACACTGGGTTAAAATGCAGTCGTCAACATTTAAAGTGGATAAAAATTGTTCATCAAAGTTGTGGTGAGACAAGAACGGGTACTGTTCAAAAGTCATGTATAACTTTGATGCACTTCAGATGTTGACGACTGTAAATGTGAATCCATCAGCATCAGACGAGAGAAAACGAGCCTTTAACGGCAGAAGCACAACATCTCCTCAAAAACAGCAAAACGACACAATACGAACCTTTGTTGCTGGAGTTTCAGCTCTAAAAGCGTTGCCTGAGAAAGAAATTTCATGTTTCACCCCAGAATCAATATTACATAATATTCAAACTTGGAATAAATGAGCAATTTGGCATTAAGAAAATGAAGGCTTTGTCCTGTAATGCAGTGATGAAATCTGAATAAATTAAAAAGCACAGATAGCATGATGCGTACTTACTACAATTATAATTTACTTTTAAAAAACGATTGTTCTTTTACTGTAGCTGCTGAGATATGATTCAGAGAGATGAACGGTCCGATTCTTAAAGTGATAAAGGGTTATTATTGTTAACTAAAACTAATAAAAAACATCTAACATTATGGTTAATTTAAATAAAGCTAAAACATAATGAAATAAAACATTAGTTGAAAACGGTGAGATCTTGCCTTGACAATAAATTGAAAAAACCAATACAATTATTGACTGGAAATGAATAAAATTCACTAAAACTGAAATAAGAATAAGTAAAAATGAATAGCAAAATCTAAAACCTAAATACCGGTTAGCAATATTTTTTATTTATGAAATACTTCTATTAGTAAAAAACTAATAAAACGACATAAGCACATAACAAAATTACTAAAAGTTTAACTCAAATTCACACAAAAACTAAAAAAACAAAGCTAATTAAAAATACAGTCGTCAACATTTGAAGTGGATCAAAACCTTTCATCAAAGTTATGAATTTTGAACAATACCCGTTCTTGTCTAAGGACAACTTTGCTTAACTTTCTTGATCCACTTTAAATGTTGACTAATGTATTAATAAAAAAATAAGACCCTAACACTACTTAAACTACTAAAAAAAATGTTCTTGACAGTTTTTTGGTTTAGTGAACTTAACGTGTTTCATGACACAAACTGAACATGTTATGACATTAATGGAGTCGATAGAAAACGCTTTGCTTTTGCATTTCAATTTGCATCGGACCCATTAACTGTAGAAATAACAGTAAATCAGCGTAACATGAAAACCAACCTGAGAAACATGAGATATTCAGAGACAGAAACATCGCAGGATATTAAAATATGAGACTGTCAAAAGGAAACCCTTGATGGGACACTTGAGTTTTATTCAGGCATCGCCACACACCTTTAGTCTCTTAGTAAACATCTTAAATTAACCAAATCAGTTGCAGTTTCTGAAGTCTCTGGTTTTACACAAAGTGTTAAACATTTTCAAAGTGCTTTCATTTGGGAGGCATTTACAACGACATTAAAACAGCCATTCCAAATCTTACCGAGAAGAAATAAACTTAAAGGCAATCAGAATAAGACTACGATGAATATGAAGCTTTCCCACAAAACCCTGCAGAGAAACCCTAAACGCCAGATCTGTCACTCCAAACGCTCCTCCGTTCATAAACTGCATAGATATCAATGTAACGCCAGCAATTCATAAACAGCTGAAGGGTGGATAAAGTGCAGAGTTAAATATATTACAGTCACTCCCCAGATGAAAGAAAACACTGTGCAGTCATTCAATAAAAACATTAAAATCACACGTTAGAAAAGATGATGATGTAAGGCTAGTTTTGGCACCGAGTCCTCCAGAATCAGGATCACCGACGGGAAGATGAACACGTTATGACATTAATGGAGTCTGATAGAAAACGTTTTGCTTTTGCATTTCAATTTGCATCGGACCCAATAAGCCCTGTCAATCATAGAATAGCAACCAGTCAGAGACCAGGGCTGGTGTCCGCGGCTCGTCCCAGCGCTATCTCTGACTCTGCGCACTAACACCGGGATTATTGCATGGATCGCGTGCGTGGTAGCGTGTGTGTCAGTGCAGCTCGATGAACGCCTCCATCTCCTCTGAGATCAGCCCTTTGTAGGGAAGTCTATGTTTCTCGATGGCTCGCGCGGCTAGGCACTGTAGCGTGACGTAGCTTAGCGGGTGTAGTGCGTGTCGTCCGCTGCTCTGCTCGTCCAGCAGTTCGTACGCCGTCTTGTGCTGCGCGTTGGTGGCGTCGAAGTGAGCGCCGGCTCGGATTAGGGCCGCCATGATCTCAGGGCAGCCGTTAGCAGCGGATACGTGTAGCGGGGTGTTGTTCTCGCAGTCGCGCGAGTCGACGTCCGCCCCGCACTCTAGTAGCAGGCTAGCCACGGCTAGCGACGGGAAGCGCCCAACTGGGTAGCGCCCCACTGACGTGGTGTCCTTGTCCACGGCCATGTGCAGTGGCGTGTAGCCGCTCCGCGCGCGCGGGTTTAGCTTAAGCAGGCGGTACACAGTCTGCCGCTTGAGGTGCTCCTGCTCCGGCGCGCAATCCAGCTTCTCCAGCAGAAACAGCAGGTGTAGGATGATGGACAGTGCTTTGGTGAACTGCGGCGCCTCCGGCGGCCTGTCGCGCTGCGCTACGGCGCGCTCCACCTCGCGCACGCTCTTCCCTAGCACGCCCATCAGGTCCTGGAAGGTGACGCGGGTGCACAGCGTGCCTTTAGCGCGGTCCTGTAGCACGAAGGAGAAGAGCTCGGCGAACGAGAGGAAGCTGCTGGCCGTCATCGGGCTAAGCGGGTCCAGGTTGCTCTGCTGCATGTCTAACGCGTACTTCCACAGGCTAATGCAGCGTTGGAAATTCCCCGAGTCGGCGTAGACGGCGCCGCGGTAGCGGATGTAGTATGAGGTGTCCGGGTGCGACGGCCCGAGGATGCGCTCACGGATTAGCAGCGCTTGCATGCGCATCTCGTCCGGATCGGTTATTAGCGCCTCCAGCTCATCTGCCGTGCTAACCTCGCGCGCACACTCGTACGCCGGCACCGGTGGCCCTGGAGCCGGTTTCGCCAAGTAGCCGCCTGCCTTCTCACCTGTCGTCCGCAGCTCCATCGCTCTCCGCCAGTAGCGCATCGCACCTAGCAGATCGCGCTTCTTGTCCACGAAAGTGGCTCCGAGGAGCTCCAGCGCGTCTACACGCTCCTCCCTACTCGGCCGCGGCTGGTGCACCAGATACTCCACGATGTTGGTGTGTCCGGTGACGCTAGCGGCGAGCAGCGGAGTCATACCATAGCCGTCCCGTTCCATGCGCGCCTCGCACTTCAGGAGCATCTTCATGATCTCCAGGCTCCCGGACTCGGCGCAGTCGTGCAGAGCCGTGTTGCCCTTCACGCTCTTGCGGTTGACGTTGGCGCCGCGCTCCAGGAGGAACTTAGCGATGTCTCTGTGTCCCTTGTAGCAGGAGATCATCAGGCAGGTGTGCCCATGCCGGTTCGCCACCTCCATGTCGGCGTGGTGCTCTACCAGGTAGCGTACGATCTCCAGGTGCCCGTCGAAGCAGGCGGCCCGCAGCGGGGTGGAGTTGGTGAGGGTGGTGTTGTTGACGGAGGCCCCGTGACCCAGTAAAGTCTTCACCACCGGCAGGTGCCCGGCGGCCGAGGCGGCCCACAGCGGCGGAGCGCCCTCGATCGTCTCACCGTCGAAGTTAACAGATCCCCCGATCTCCACGCCAGCCCGGCAGTGCTCCAGCAGGTACTCCACCACCTCCAGGTGCCCGTAGCGCGCCGCGATGAGCAGTGGCGTGCCGCCCTGCGTCTTCTCCTCCGCCAGAGCCTCCAGCTCCTCCGCGCTCTTGTTGCTCAGCAACTTCTGGATGAGTTTCAGTTTTCCGTCTCTCGCCGCGTTAAACACCGCCGTGCTGATTTCCATCTTCTCGGCGCGAAAGTCCGTTAAAGCGCGTTTGAATTCGCGATCGCGTCGCTTCTTATTTAGTGAGGAGCGATCATCGTTCTATATTTTGCTGCCATTTTAAGGCTGTTGTCGAAATGGCGTCGATGATGTTGTTTGACAGCTCTGTTTACCACTGCCGCTTGGAATGCTTGGTATCGTAGTCCGTATGCGCTGTTAGAACACAGCATGAGCCGCGTAAAGAACTACAATTACACTTGTCATCCGTTAAGAGCGCCATTACGTCGACCAGAAGGCTTGTCAAGCAAAGACTTGTGGGAAATGTATTCTATAAACACACGCACGCTCGTATCAGCTTGTGTCGTTGCGACTCGCGGTACTACATTCCCTACCATTCATTTGGTGAAACTCAGTCAGCTGATGTAAACGGAATGTATGAACAACTCGTCTGGCATGTTTGAAGTCACTGGGTTCCTATGCTGTACCATAAACGACATTTTAAATATTTTATTGTTTTAGAGACATAAGTGTTTGGAATTTAATGTCACACACACAACTGAATAAAGTGCTCCCTGGATTTGTTCCGAGTTTGCTGTGGTTTAAGACAGGGTAAATGTTCAAACTAAACGTATTTAAATTTGTTGTTTACAACTATTTTATTTTATTCATTATAAAGATTGTACATCCGTGTAATTATAAGTGACAATCAGGTTTTGATGTTAAAGTCACGATTCAGAGATGTTTAGTCATGATGCTGCTTTATTGTACTAACAATGAAGCCTTTAATGATTTGCAACACAAACACAAAAGTCAAGTCAGCTCTATTTCTATAGCACTTTTTACAGTACAGATGGGTTCAAAACAGCTTTATAAATAGAAAATAACAGAAACAATGATGCAAACAGTTATTTTCCTGTTTTCCTAAACAGTTATTAGGGCTAGGGTACAGAATTTAATTCAGCTGTAAAACAGCTCAAAAAAGACAATAGTAAACAGTCATTTTATTCAGTTGAATCAATTATTCAGTTGAAAGCAGTTCACTGTTTATTCATTTGGGTTCAATAACCGTAAATTGTAAAGTGAATACATTTTTGAAGAGTTCAAAACTATAAAGCAGTGATGTCATCATCAGCTTAGTTCAGGTCCAGTGCAGTTAGAATCAGATCAATAATATTAGTGGATATTAAGTTAACTCACAGAAGCAATTTCAAATCAATATCTAAAACAGTTTCATTTAAATAAGATCTATGTGGTGCATCAGGTGTTCATGTGCGTCAGGTGTTCAGGAGCGTCAGGTGTTCAGGAGCGTCAGGGGTTCAGGAGCGTAAGGTGTGATGGTGCTTTAGGTGTTCAGGAGCCTCAGGTGTTCATGTGCGTCAGGTATGATGGCGAGTCAGGTGTTCAGGAGCGTCAGGTGTTCATGTGCGTCAGGTATGATGGCGAGTCAAGTGTTCAGGAGCGTCAGGTGTTCATGTGCGTCAGGTATGATGGCGAGTCAGGTGTTCAGGAGCGTCAGGTGTTCATGTGCGTCAGGTGTTCAGGAGTGTCAGGTGTTCATGTGCGTCAGGTGCGATGGCGAGTCAGGTGTTCAGGAGCGTCAAGTGTTCATGTGCGTCAGGTGTTCATGTGCGTCAGGTGTTCATGTGCGTCAGGTGTTCAGGAGCGTCAGGTGTGATGGCGAGTCAGGTGTTCATGTGCGTCAGGTGTTCAGGAGTGTCAGGTGTTCATGTGCGTCAGGTGTTCATGTGCGTCAGGTGTTCATGTGCGTCAGGTGTTCATGTGCGTCAGGTGTGATGGCGAGTCAGGTGTTCATGTGCGTCAGGTGTTCATGTGCGTCAGGTGTTCATGAGCGTCAGGTGTGATGGCGAGTCAGGTGTTCATGTGCGTCAGGTGTTCAGGAGTGTCAGGTGTTCATGTGCGTTAGGTGTTCATGTGCGTCAGGTGTTCATGTGCGTCAGGTGTTCATGTGCGTCAGGTGTGATGGCGAGTCAGGTGTTCATGTGCGTCAGGTGTTCATGTGCGTCAGGTGTTCATGTGCGTCAGGTGTGATGGCGAGTCAGGTGTTCAGGAGCGTCAGGTGTTCATGTGCGTCAGGTGTGATGGCGAGTCAGGTGTTCAGGAGCGTCAGGTGTTCATGTGCGTCAGGTGTGATGGCGAGTCAGGTGTTCAGGAGCGTCAGGTGTTCATGTGCGTCAGGTGTGATGGCGAGTCAGGTGTTCAGGAGTGTCAGGTGTTCATGTGCGTCAGGTGCGATGGCGAGTCAGGTGTTCAGGAGCGTCAGGTGTTCATGTGAGTCAGGTGTGATGGCGAGTCCGGTGTTCAGGAGCGTCAGGTGTTCATGTGTGTCAGGTGTGATGGCGAGTCAGGTGTTCAGGTGCGTCAGGTGTTCAGGAGCGTCAGGTGTTCATGTGCATCAGGTGTGATGGTGCGTCACGTGTTCAGGAGCGTCAGGTGTTCATGTGCGTCAGGTGTTCACCTGCGTGAGGTGTTCATGTGCGTCAGGTGTTCACCTGCGTGAGGTGTTCATGTGCGTCAGGTGTTCACCTGCGTGAGGTGTTCATGTGCGTCAGGTGTGATGGCGAGTCAGGTGTTCACATGCGTCAGGTGTGATGGCGAGTCAGGTGTTCAGGAGCGTCAGGTGTTCATGTGCGTCAGGTGTTCAGGTGCGTCAGGTGTTCAGGTGCGTCAGGTGTTAAGGTGTGTCAGGTGTTCAGGTGCGTCAGGTGTTCACATGCGTCAGGTGTTCACGTGCGTCAGGTGATCAGGTGCGTCAGGTGTGATGGAGCCTCAGGTGTGATGGAGCCTCAGGTGTGATGGAGCCTCAGGTGTGATGGAGCCTCAGGTGTGATGGTTCCTCAGGTGTGATGGTTCCTCAGGTGTGATGGTTCCTCAGGTGTGATGGTTCCTCAGGTGTGATGGAGCCTCAGGTGTGATGGAGCATCAGGTGTGATGGCGAGTCAGGTGTTCATGTGCGTCAGGTGTTCATGTGCGTCAGGTGTGATGGCGAGTCAGGTGTTCAGGAGCGTCAGGTGTTCATGTGCGTCAGGTGTGATGGCGAGTCAGGTGTTCAGGAGCGTCAGGTGTTCATGTGCGTCAGGTGTGATGGCGAGTCAGGTGTTCAGGAGCGTCAGGTGTTCATGTGCGTCAGGTGTGATGGCGAGTCAGGTGTTCAGGAGTGTCAGGTGTTCATGTGCGTCAGGTGCGATGGCGAGTCAGGTGTTCAGGAGCGTCAGGTGTTCATGTGCATCAGGTGTTCATGTGCGTCAGGTGTGATGGCGAGTCAGGTGTTCATGTGCGTCAGGTGTTCATGTGCGTCAGGTGTTCATGTGCGTCAGGTGTTCATGTGCGTCAGGTGTTCATGTGCGTCAGGTGTTCATGTGCGTCAGGTGTTCAGGAGCGTCAAGTGTTCATGTGCGTCAGGTGTTCATGTGCGTCAGGTGTTCAGGAGTGTCAGGTGTTCATGTGCGTCAGGTGTTCATGTGCGTCAGGTGTTCATGTGCGTCAGGTGTTCATGTGCGTCAGGTGTGATGGCGAGTCAGGTGTTCAGGAGCGTCAGGTGTTCATGTGCGTCAGGTGTGATGGCGAGTCAGGTGTTCAGGAGCGTCAGGTGTTCATGTGCGTCAGGTGTGATGGCGAGTCAGGTGTTCAGGTGCGTCAGGTGTTCAGGAGCGTCAGGTGTTCATGTGCGTCAGGTGTGATGGTGCGTCAGGTGTTCAGGAGCGTCAGGTGTTCATGTGCGTCAGGTGTTCACCTGCGTGAGGTGTTCATGTGCGTCAGGTGTGATGGCGAGTCAGGTGTTCACATGCGTCAGGTGTGATGGCGAGTCAGGTGTTCACATGCGTCAGGTGTGATGGCGAGTCAGGTGTTCACATGCATCAGGTGTGATGGCGAGTCAGGTGTTCAGGAGCGTCAGGTGTTCATGTGCGTCAGGTGTTCAGGTGCGTCAGGTGTTCAGGTGCGTCAGGTGTTAAGGTGCGTCAGGTGTTCACATGCGTCAGGTGTTCACATGCGTCAGGTGTTCACGTGCGTCAGGTGATCAGGTGCGTCAGGTGTGATGGAGCCTCAGGTGTGATGGAGCCTCAGGTGTGATGGTTCCTCAGGTGTGATGGTTCCTCAGGTGTGATGGTTCCTCAGGTGTGATGGTTCCTCAGGTGTGATGGTTCCTCAGGTGTGATGGTTCCTCAGGTGTGATGGAGCCTCAGGTGTGATGGAGCCTCAGGTGTGATGGAGCATCAGGTGTGATGATGTGTCCTGTGCCGAGAGGCAGACTGGGATTTGTTGTTGCTCTTTTGTTCAGTTTCACAACAAAATCACTAGTCTTCCACGCAGCAGTGCAGGACCGTTCCACTGCTCCCGCTCTGATACAGGAGAGAAGAACATTATAGAAGTAAAATAATGACAAATGTTTTCCAAACAAAAAAGCTTGTTGATTTGCAGTTCTTGAAAAATAAGCATTGCATTAACCCTGCTTGCATTTTAATGCATTGTATTTATAGGGCTTGAATTATTATGGGCTGAAATTGAACATGGTTGTATATTTAAGCTGTGAATATTTCAATTGAAAACATTTCACACAAGTTTTCATTTTTAAAAATCAATAATCCATATTCACCTTTCAGATTTAACTTCCAAAATATTCATTCTGTTTAAAAATACAACCTATAATATCTAACCGGTAATTTTCGGTCCATTTTATTTCGCTTAATAAATTCAGTGGTTCAAATTCGACAGAAAATTCATCATTTGACATCCGGGAACGGCAGAAATATCAGTAGATTACCGATTGATAATCTCCAAAGCTGTTAGTCGACCTCACCAGCAGGGAGTGCAAGTGAAGACCAGAGCAACGGATGAGAGAGTCATTCATTCATAAAAACGGATTTAAAGAAATGGAGCAACATAAACATAAATAATAATCGATAAACGCCCTTTAGCTGCTGTGTGCTCACGCCGACCTGCCGTGCCCGTGGCCGCAGAAGCAGGCGAATCTGTTGCGCACGCGGGAATCTGAGTCCGAGTCCGAGTCCGAATCCGAATCCGAATCCGAGTCCGAATCCGAATCCGAGTCCGAATCCGAATCCGAGTCTGAGTCTGAGTCCGAGTCTGAGTCCGAGTCTGAATCTGAGTCTGAATCTGAGTCTGAATCTAAGTCTGAGTCTGAGTCTGAATCTGAGTCTGAGTCTGAGTCTGAATCTGAGTCTGAGTCTGAATCTGAGTCTGAATCTGAGTCTGAATCTGAGTCTGAATCTGAGTCTGAATCTGAGTCTGAATCTGAATCTAAGCCTGAATCTAAGCCTGAATCTGAGTCTGAATCTGAGTTATACTATCCATCCTAAACAGTATGTGAGATTGAAATAGGTGTGTCCTAAAGCATAGTAACATAGTATTTTCGAAGAGTGGATCCGTGCTTATAACAGCTAATATTACCCACAACCCATTGCGCTTTGGAGGAGGAACTACAAACACGAGTAAAAAGTGTTAAAACTACAAAACATGGCGGATATGAGCGACCAACGGTGATTGATTTAGCCTAGATAAAGTTTTGAGTGACTAATCAAAGCTTAACCTGATAAAAAAATATTTATTTTATGTTATCTGTGTAATATTTAATCTACAATAACATTATGGACTTTTATAAAGATCCGTTAGGCCATTAACTTTTAGATGCATCATTGTGCATTAATATGAGGAGATCTCTGCATGAAAGACCCATGACTGCAGATCAACGAGTTTCTGCATTTCTCTCCGATGCAGTAGGAAATTAAATGTGGAGGTTTTTAACTGTGTGACAAGATGATTGACAGGTCAGTTTAAGTGACAGGATGCGTGTAAGCGACAGAGAGCAGCCTTAAAGACGCAATTGTAGAATATAGCTTGTCTACTCTTCTGCTACACACTCAAAAGTATCTACTTTTTCTTCACAAAAAGAGTATAGCCTACTTTTAGGGTGTAGTAGGCGAATTGAGACGCAGTGTCTGAATCTGATTCTCGTGTGTTTCAGTTGAAGCGAAGCGAAGTGAATCCGGATCACAGCCGCACAAGACACGATTCGGAATCAATGAAGCATCAGAGCAGCAAATGAATTAAACACACAACTGAATTTACACGATTTACCGATTTAATGATAACAGCGCTTACAAGCGCCTCGGTCTAACAACAAAAACGCGCTTTACAGATGTTAATGTGTGTGCTGGTGTTTTCAGATATGAAGATTTTACTCACCTTCATCTTCATCTTTCTCAGATCAACAGGTGATGCTGACGGGCTCGAGCGAGTCATCGGGGGCTCGAGGAATAATGAGATCGTGTGTGTATAGTCGAGGAATAATGACATCGTGTGTGTGTTTATATAGAGTCGAGGAATAATGAGATCTTGTGTGTGTGTGTGTGTGTGTTTATAGAGAAGAGCGGATCCTCAGGCGTGACGTGTCACATGATCAGCCAATGAAAACCCTTCAGTTCTTCAGCAGGACTGAGCTCTCAAACCTCATCACACAATCACGAGCAGTATGGGTTATTATTAATCACACAACGTTACCCCATATTCATTTATTCATCAATGATGCAAATAACACCTAGGCATATAAACGAATTATTGATAATCATACTTTATTCTATTTCATAGAAAAAAAACCAGGCTTGAAACTGAAATGTGAGAATTGAATAAATTCCTCTTCCTTAGTTTCACAGACTTGAACTGAATCCCAGTCTACTCTAGACTCATGTTTTTCATACGCTGATGATGGAGATCAGTATGGAGTACCAAACCTGCAGAAATTAAAAATGAATAAATATTCAATTCAATTCAATTCAAATTTATTTGTATAGCGCTTTTCACAATACACATTGTCTCAAAGCAGCTTTACAGAAAGTGCATTTCGGAAATCTACATAGAAAAATACAGTTAGTTAATCATGTATTAATTTGTGGCATAACATATCGCCGGCTTTGAGTCGTCTCTTCACAGGCGTCGAGTCGTCTCTTCACAGGCGTTGGGGCATCTGAAGTCTCCGTGAGAGGCTGGATACAAACTGGAGCTGACGAACGCTATTTACCTCGGGACTAGCGTCCCGAGATAACAGCAGAAAGGCAGATGGGAAATAATTAGCATAGCTGATGTTCATAATGTTAATGCATTCGAACTGATTCAGCAGTAGTATTAAAGGTTAAGCATTAAGTGAATGCTTGGTTAAAGAGATGCGTCTTTAATCTAGTTTTAAACTGGGACAGCGAGTCTGAGTCTCGTACAATATCAGGAAGGCTATTCCAGAGTTTAGGAGCTAAATGTGAGAACGCCCTCCCTCCTTTAGTGGACTTAGATATCCTAGGAATGACCAGAAGCCTCGAATTTAGTGATCTTAAAGAGCGCGATGGATTGTAGGGCGATAGAAGATCTGTTAAATACACAGGAGCTAAACCATTTAGGGCTTTATAGGTCAGTAGGAATACTTTGTAATTGATACGGAACTTAATAGGTAACCAGTGTAGAGATGATAAAATTGGTGTTATATGATCATATTTTCTTGACCTAGTAAGAACTCTAGCAGCTGCATTTTGCACTAACTGTAGCTTGTTTATTGAGGATGCAGGACAGCCAGCTAATATAGCATTACAATAATCTAGTCTCGAGGTCATGAATGCATGAACTAACTTTTCTGCATCAGAAACAGATAGCATGTTACGTAGCTTAGCAATGTTTCTAAGGTGGAAAAAGGCTGTTCTTGTAACATATGAAATATGATTTTCGAAAGACAAGTTGCGGTCTAGTATAACACCCAGGTATTTTACTGTAGTGGATAAAGTAACTGGACATCCTTCTATATTAAAGTTGTATTGTAAGGGATTTTGTGGGTAGTTTTTTGGACCAGTAAGTAGTACCTCCATTTTATCTTAATTTAATAGCAGGAAATTACACGTCATCCAGCATTTTATATCATTTAGACACTCTGTCAATTTAGATAAGTTAGTGTTTTCATCTGGTCGTGATGAGATATATAATTGAGTGTCATCAGCATAACAGTGGAAATTAATTCCATGTTTTCTTATAATATTACCAAGTATGTAATATGTAATATTACCAAATATGCAAATAATGCATCCTAAAAGCATCATCTGTCCATCATCCATCATAAAAGTGCATCTGTCCATCATAAAAGTGCATCTATCCATCATAAAATGCATCTGTCCATCATAAAAGTGCATCTATCCATCATAAAAGTGCATCTATCCATCATAAAATGCATCTGTCCATCATAAAAGTGCATCTATCCATCATAAAAGTGCATCTATCATCATAAAAGTGCATCTGTCCATCATAAAAGTGCATCTGTCCATCATAAAAGTGCATCTATCCATCATAAAATGCATCTGTCCATCATAAAAGTGCATCTGTCCATCATTAAAGTGCATCTATCCATCATAAAATGCATCTGTCCATCATAAAAGTGCATCTCTCCATCATAAAAGTGCATCTCTCCATCATAAAAGTGCATCTATCCATCATAAAAGTGCATCTATCATCATAAAAGTGCATCTATCCATCATAAAATGCATCTGTCCATCATAAAAGTGCATCTGTCCATCATAAAAGTGCATCTGTCCATCATAAAAGTGCATCTGTCCATCATAAAAGTGCATCTGTCCATCATTAAAGTGCATCTATCCATCATAAAATGCATCTGTCCATCATAAAAGTGCATCTATCCATCATAAAAGTGCATCTCTCCATCATTAAAGTGCATCTATCCATCATAAAATGCATCTGTCCATCATAAAAGTGCATCTATCCATCATAAAAGTGCATCTATCCATCATAAAAGTGCATCTGTCCATCATAAAAGTGCATCTGTCCATCATAAAAGTGCATCTGTCCATCATAAAAGTGCATCTATCCATCATAAAAGTGCATCTGTCCATCATAAAAGTGCATCTGTCCATCATAAAAGTGCATCTGTCCATCATTAAAGTGCATCTATCCATCATAAAATGCATCTGTCCATCATAAAAGTGCATCTATCCATCATAAAAGTGCATCTATCCATCATAAAAGTGCATCTATCCATCATAAAATGCATCTGTCCATCATAAAAGTGCATATATCCATCATAAAAGTGCATCTGTCCATCATAAAAGTGCATCTATCCATCATAAAATGCATCTGTCCATCATAAAAGTGCATCTATCCATCATAAAACTGCATCTCTTCATCATAAAAGTGCATCTATCCATCATAAAAGTGCATCTATCCATCATAAAAGTGCATCTATCCGTGCATCTGTCCATCATAAAATGCATCTGTCCATCATAAAAGTGCATCTGTCCATCATAAAAGTGCATCTATCCATCATAAAAGTGCATCTATCCATCATAAAAGTGCATCTGTCCATCATAAAAGTGCATCTATCCATCATAAAGTGCATCTATCCATCATAAAAGTGCATCTGTCCATCATAAAAGTGCATCTCTCCATCATTAAAGTGCATCTCTCCATCATAAAAGTGCATCTATCCATCATAAAATGCATCTGTCCATCATAAAAGTGCATCTATCCATCATAAAAGTGCATCTCTCCATCATTAAAGTGCATCTATCCATCATAAAAGTGCATCTGTCCATCATTAAAGTGCATCTATCCATCATAAAATGCATCTGTCCATCATAAAAGTGCATCTATCCATCATAAAAGTGCATCTCTCCATCATTAAAGTGCATCTATCCATCATAAAATGCATCTGTCCATCATAAAAGTGCATCTGTCCATCATAAAAGTGCATCTCTCCATCATAAAATGCATCTGTCCATCATAAAAGTGCATCTGTCCATCATAAAAGTGCATCTATCCATCATAAAATGCATCTGTCCATCATAAAAGTGCATCTATCCATCATAAAAGTGCATCTCTCCATCATTAAAGTGCATCTATCCATCATAAAAGTGCATCTGTCCATCATAAAAGTGCATCTGTCCATCAAAAAAGTGCATCTATCCATCATAAAAGTGCACTTCTTCATCATAAAAGTGCATCTCTCCATCATTAAAGTGCATCTATCCATCATAAAAGTGCATCTCTCCATCATTAAAGTGCATCTATCCATCATAAAAGTGCATCTATCCATCATAAAATGCATCTGTCCATCATAAAAGTGCATCTATCCATCATAAAATGCATCTGTCCATCATAAAAGTGCATCTATCCATCATAAAATGCATCTGTCCATCATAAAAGTGCATCTATCCATCATAAAAGTGCATCTCTCCATCATTAAAGTGCATCTATCCATCATAAAAGTGCATCTCTCCATCATTAAAGTGCATCTCTCCATCATTAAAGTGCATCTATCCATCATAAAAGTGCATCTGTCCATCATAAAAGTGCATCTGTCCATCAAAAAAGTGCATCTATCCATCATAAAAGTGCACTTCTTCATCATAAAAGTGCATCTATCCATCATAAAAGTGCACTTCTTCATCATAAAAGTGCATCTGTCCATCAAAAAAGTGCATCTATCCATCATAAAAGTGCACTTCTTCATCATTAAAGTGCATCTATCCATCATAAAAGTGCATCTGTCCATCATAAAAGTGCATCTATCCATCATAAAAGTGCATCTCTCCATCATAAAAGTGCATCTATCCATCATAAAATGCATCTGTCATCATAAAAGTGCATCTATCCATCATAAAAGTGCATCTCTCCATCATTAAAGTGCATCTATCCATCATAAAAGTGCATCTGTCCATCATAAAAGTGCATCTATCCATCATAAAATGCATCTGTCCATCATAAAAGTGCATCTATCCATCATAAAACTGCATCTCTTCATCATAAAAGTGCATATATCCATCATAAAAGTGCATCTGTCCATCATAAAAGTGCATCTATCCATCATAAAATGCATCTGTCCATCATAAAAGTGCATCTATCCATCATAAAACTGCATCTCTTCATCATAAAAGTGCATCTATCCATCATAAAAGTGCATCTATCCATCATAAAACTGCATCTGTCCATCATAAAAGTGCATCTATCCATCATAAAACTGCATCTCTTCATCATAAAAGTGCATCTGTCCATCATAAAAGTGCATCTATCCGTGCATCTGTCCATCATAAAATGCATCTGTCCATCATAAAAGTGCATCTGTCCATCATAAAAGTGCATCTATCCATCATAAAAGTGCATCTATCATCATAAAAGTGCATCTGTCCATCATAAAAGTGCATCTATCCATCATAAAAGTGCATCTGTCCACCATAAAAGTGCATCTGTCCATCATAAAAGTGCATCTCTCCATCATTAAAGTGCATCTCTCCATCATAAAAGTGCATCTATCCATCATAAAATGCATCTGTCCATCATAAAAGTGCATCTATCCATCATAAAAGTGCATCTGTCCATCATAAAAGTGCATCTATCCATCATAAAAGTGCATCTATCCATCATAAAAGTGCATCTGTCCATCATAAAAGTGCATCTATCCATCATAAAAGTGCATCTATCCATCATAAAAGTGCCTCTGTCCATCATAAAAGTGCATCTGTCCATCATAAAAGTGCATCTATCCATCATAAAATGCATCTGTCCATCATAAAAGTGCATCTATCCATCATAAAAGTGCATCTCTCCATCATTAAAGTGCATCTATCCATCATAAAATGCATCTGTCCATCATAAAAGTGCATCTCTCCATCATAAAAGTGCATCTGTCCATCATAAAAGTGCATCTATCCATCATAAAATGCATCTGTCCATCATAAAAGTGCATTATCCATCATAAAATGCATCTGTCCATCATAAAAGTGCATCTGTCCATCATAAAAGTGCATCTATCCATCATAAAAGTGCATCTGTCATCATAAAAGTGCATCTATCCATCATAAAAGTGCATCTCTCCATCATTAAAGTGCATCTGTCCATCATAAAAGTGCATCTCTCCATCATAAAATGCATCTGTCCATCATAAAAGTGCATCTCTCCATCATAAAAGTGCATCTGTCCATCATAAAAGTGCATCTATCCATCATAAAATGCATCTGTCCATCATAAAAGTGCATCTGTCCATCATAAAAGTGCATCTGTCCATCATAAAAGTGCATCTATCCATCATAAAATGCATCTGTCCATCATAAAAGTGCATCTGTCCATCATAAAAGTGCATCTATCCATCATAAAATGCATCTGTCCATCATAAAAGTGCATCTGTCCATCATAAAAGTGCATCTGTCCATCATAAAAGTGCATCTGTCCATCATAAAAGTGCATCTATCCATCATAAAATGCATCTGTCCATCATAAAAGTGCATCTGTCCATCATAAAAGTGCATCTATCCATCATAAAATGCATCTGTCCATCATAAAAGTGCATCTGTCCATCATAAAAGTGCATCTGTCCATCATAAAAGTGCATCTGTCCATCATAAAAGTGCATTATCCATCATAAAATGCATCTGTCCATCATAAAAGTGCATCTGTCCATCATAAAAGTGCATCTATCCATCATAAAAGTGCATCTGTCCATCATAAAAGTGCATCTATCCATCATAAAAGTGCATCTCTCCATCATTAAAGTGCATCTGTCCATCATAAAATGCATCTGTCCATCATAAAAGTGCATCTCTCCATCATAAAAGTGCATCTGTCCATCATAAAAGTGCATCTATCCATCATAAAATGCATCTGTCCATCATAAAAGTGCATCCGTCCATCATAAAAGTGCATCTGTCCATCATAAAAGTGCATCTATCCATCATAAAATGCATCTGTCCATCATAAAAGTGCATCTGTCCATCATAAAAGTGCATCTATCCATCATAAAATGCATCTGTCCATCATAAAAGTGCATCTGTCCATCATAAAAGTGCATCTATCCATCATAAAAGTGCATCTGTCCATCATAAAAGTGCATCTATCCATCATAAAATGCATCTGTCCATCATAAAAATGCATCTCTCCATCATAAAAGTGCATCTATCCATCATAAAAGTGCATCTCTCCATCATTAAAGTGCATCTCTCCATCATAAAATGCATCTGTCCATCATAAAAGTGCATCTCCATCATAAAATGCATCTGTCCATCATAAAAGTGCATCTATCCATCATAAAAGTGCATCTATCCATCATAAAATGCATCTGTCCATCATTAAAGTGCATCTCTCCATCATAAAATGCATCTGTCCATCATAAAAGTGCATCTCTCCATCATAAAATGCATCTGTCCATCATAAAAGTGCATCTATCCATCATAAAAGTGCATCTATCCATCATAAAATGCATCTGTCCATCATAAAAGTGCATCTGTCCATCATAAAAGTGCATCTATCCATCATAAAAGTGCATCTATCCATCATAAAAGTGCATCTATCCATCATAAAATGCATCTGTCCATCATAAAAATGCATCTCTCCATCATAAAAGTGCATCTATCCATCATAAAAGTGCATCTATCCATCATAAAAGTGCATCTCTCCATCATAAAATGCATCTGTCCATCATAAAAGTGCATCTCTCCATCATAAAATGCATCTGTCCATCATAAAAGTGCATCTATCCATCATAAAAGTGCATCTATCCATCATAAAATGCATCTGTCCATCATAAAAGTGCATTATCCATCATAAAATGCATCTGTCCATCATAAAAGTGCATCTGTCCATCATAAAAGTGCATCTGTCCATCATAAAAGTGCATCTATCCATCATAAAATGCATCTGTCCATCATAAAAGTGCATCTATCCATCATAAAAGTGCATCTATCCATCATAAAATGCATCTGTCCATCATAAAAGTGCATCTATCCATCATAAAAGTGCATCTATCATCATAAAAGTGCATCTGTCCATCATAAAAGTGCATCTGTCCATCATAAAAGTGCATCTATCCATCATAAAATGCATCTGTCCATCATAAAAGTGCATCTGTCCATCATTAAAGTGCATCTATCCATCATAAAATGCATCTGTCCATCATAAAAGTGCATCTCTCCATCATAAAAGTGCATCTCTCCATCATAAAAGTGCATCTATCCATCATAAAAGTGCATCTATCATCATAAAAGTGCATCTATCCATCATAAAATGCATCTGTCCATCATAAAAGTGCATCTGTCCATCATAAAAGTGCATCTGTCCATCATAAAAGTGCATCTGTCCATCATTAAAGTGCATCTATCCATCATAAAATGCATCTATCCATCATAAAAGTGCATCTCTCCATCATTAAAGTGCATCTATCCATCATAAAATGCATCTGTCCATCATAAAAGTGCATCTATCCATCATAAAAGTGCATCTATCCATCATAAAATGCATCTGTCCATCATAAAAGTGCATATATCCATCATAAAAGTGCATCTGTCCATCATAAAAGTGCATCTATCCATCATAAAATGCATCTGTCCATCATAAAAGTGCATCTATCCATCATAAAACTGCATCTCTTCATCATAAAAGTGCATCTATCCATCATAAAAGTGCATCTATCCATCATAAAAGTGCATCTATCCGTGCATCTGTCCATCATAAAATGCATCTGTCCATCATAAAAGTGCATCTGTCCATCATAAAAGTGCATCTATCCATCATAAAAGTGCATCTATCCATCATAAAAGTGCATCTGTCCATCATAAAAGTGCATCTATCCATCATAAAGTGCATCTATCCATCATAAAAGTGCATCTGTCCATCATAAAAGTGCATCTCTCCATCATTAAAGTGCATCTCTCCATCATAAAAGTGCATCTATCCATCATAAAATGCATCTGTCCATCATAAAAGTGCATCTATCCATCATAAAAGTGCATCTCTCCATCATTAAAGTGCATCTATCCATCATAAAATGCATCTGTCCATCATAAAAGTGCATCTGTCCATCATAAAAGTGCATCTGTCCATCATAAAAGTGCATCTGTCCATCATTAAAGTGCATCTATCCATCATAAAATGCATCTGTCCATCATAAAAGTGCATCTATCCATCATAAAAGTGCATCTCTCCATCATTAAAGTGCATCTATCCATCATAAAATGCATCTGTCCATCATAAAAGTGCATATATCCATCATAAAAGTGCATCTGTCCATCATAAAAGTGCATCTATCCATCATAAAATGCATCTGTCCATCATAAAAGTGCATCTATCCATCATAAAAGTGCATCTCTCCATCATTAAAGTGCATCTATCCATCATAAAAGTGCATCTGTCCATCATAAAAGTGCATCTGTCCATCAAAAAAGTGCATCTCTCCATCATTAAAGTGCATCTATCCATCATAAAAGTGCATCTCTCCATCATTAAAGTGCATCTATCCATCATAAAAGTGCATCTATCCATCATAAAATGCATCTGTCCATCATAAAAGTGCATCTATCCATCATAAAATGCATCTGTCCATCATAAAAGTGCATCTATCCATCATAAAATGCATCTGTCCATCATAAAAGTGCATCTATCCATCATAAAAGTGCATCTCTCCATCATTAAAGTGCATCTATCCATCATAAAAGTGCATCTCTCCATCATTAAAGTGCATCTCTCCATCATTAAAGTGCATCTATCCATAATAAAAGTGCATCTGTCCATCATAAAAGTGCATCTGTCCATCAAAAAAGTGCATCAATCCATCATAAAAGTGCACTTCTTCATCATAAAAGTGCATCTATCCATCATAAAAGTGCACTTCTTCATCATAAAAGTGCATCTGTCCATCAAAAAAGTGCATCTATCCATCATAAAAGTGCACTTCTTCATCATTAAAGTGCATCTATCCATCATAAAAGTGCATCTGTCCATCATAAAAGTGCATCTATCCATCATAAAAGTGCATCTCTCCATCATAAAAGTGCATCTATCCATCATAAAATGCATCTGTCATCATAAAAGTGCATCTATCCATCATAAAAGTGCATCTCTCCATCATTAAAGTGCATCTATCCATCATAAAAGTGCATCTGTCCATCATAAAAGTGCATCTATCCATCATAAAATGCATCTGTCCATCATAAAAGTGCATCTATCCATCATAAAACTGCATCTCTTCATCATAAAAGTGCATATATCCATCATAAAAGTGCATCTGTCCATCATAAAAGTGCATCTATCCATCATAAAATGCATCTGTCCATCATAAAAGTGCATCTATCCATCATAAAACTGCATCTCTTCATCATAAAAGTGCATCTATCCATCATAAAAGTGCATCTATCCATCATAAAACTGCATCTGTCCATCATAAAAGTGCATCTATCCATCATAAAACTGCATCTCTTCATCATAAAAGTGCATCTGTCCATCATAAAAGTGCATCTATCCGTGCATCTGTCCATCATAAAATGCATCTGTCCATCATAAAAGTGCATCTGTCCATCATAAAAGTGCATCTATCCATCATAAAAGTGCATCTATCATCATAAAAGTGCATCTGTCCATCATAAAAGTGCATCTATCCATCATAAAAGTGCATCTGTCCACCATAAAAGTGCATCTGTCCATCATAAAAGTGCATCTCTCCATCATTAAAGTGCATCTCTCCATCATAAAAGTGCATCTATCCATCATAAAATGCATCTGTCCATCATAAAAGTGCATCTATCCATCATAAAAGTGCATCTCTCCATCATTAAAGTGCATCTATTCATCATAAAATGCATCTGTCCATCATAAAAGTGCATCTGTCCATCATAAAAGTGCATCTGTCCATCATTAAAGTGCATCTATCCATCATAAAAGTGCATCTCTCCATCATTAAAGTGCATCTCTCCATCATAAAAGTGCATCTATCCATCATAAAATGCATCTGTCCATCATAAAAGTGCATCTATCCATCATAAAAGTGCATCTCTCCATCATTAAAGTGCATCTATCCATCATAAAATGCATCTGTCCATCATAAAAGTGCATCTGTCCATCATAAAAGTGCATCTGTCCATCATAAAAGTGCATCTATCCATCATAAAAGTGCATCTCTCCATCATTAAAGTGCATCTATCCATCATAAAATGCATCTGTCCATCATAAAAGTGCATCTGTCCATCATAAAAGTGCATCTATCCATCATAAAAGTGCATCTCTCCATCATTAAAGTGCATCTATCCATCATTAAATGCATCTGTCCATCATAAAAGTGCATATATCCATCATAAAAGTGCATCTGTCCATCATAAAAGTGCATCTATCCATCATAAAATGCATCTGTCCATCATAAAAGTGCATCTATCCATCATAAAACTGCATCTCTTCATCATAAAAGCGCATCTATCCATCATAAAAGTGCATCTCTCCATCATTAAAGTGCATCTATCCATCATAAAAGTGCATCTGTCCATCATAAAAGTGCATCTGTCCATCATAAAAGTGCATCTATCCATCATAAAAGTGCACTTCTTCATCATAAAAGTGCATCTATCCATCATAAAAGTGCATCTCTCCATCATTAAAGTGCATCTATCCATCATAAAAGTGCATCTGTCCATCAAAAAAGTGCATCTGTCCATCATAAAAGTGCATCTATCCATCATAAAAGTGCATCTATCCATCATAAAAGTGCATCTGTCCATCATAAAAGTGCATCTATCCATCATAAAAGTGCATCTCTCCATCATAAAAGTGCATCTGTCCATCATAAAAGTGCATCTGTCCATCATAAAAGTGCATCTATCCATCATAAAAGTGCATCTATCCATCATAAAAGTGCATCTCTCCATCATTAAAGTGCATCTATCCATCATAAAAGTGCATCTGTCCATCAAAAAAGTGCATCTGTCCATCATAAAAGTGCATCTATCCATCATAAAAGTGCGCTTCTTCATCATAAAAGTGCATCTCTCCATCATAAAAGTGCATCTATCCATCATAAAAGTGCATCTGTCCATCATAAAAGTGCATCTATCCATCATAAAAGTGCATCTCTCCATCATAAAAGTGCATCTGTCCATCATAAAAGTGCATCTGTCCATCATAAAAGTGCATCTATCCATCATAAAAGTGCATCTATCCCTCATGAAATGCATCTGTCCATCATAAAAGTGCATCTGTCCATCATAAAAGTGCATCTATCCATCATAAAAGTGCATCTATCCATCATAAAAGTGCATCTATCCATCATAAAATGCATCTGTCCATCATAAAAGTGCATCTATCCATCATAAAAGTGCATCTCTCCATCATAAAAGTGCATCTGTCCATCATAAAAGAGCATCTCTCCATCATAAAAGTGCTTCTATCATCATAAAAGTGCATCTGTCCATCATAAAAGTGCATCTCTCCATCATAAAAGTGCATCTCTCCATCATAAAAGTGCATCTGTCCATCATAAAAGTGCATCTCTCCATCATAAAAGTGCATCTGTCCATCATAAAAGTGCATCTGTCCATCATAAAAGTGCATCTGTCCATCATTAAAGTGCATCTATCCATAATAAAAGTGCATCTGTCCATCATAAAAGTGCATCTCTCCATCATAAAAGTGCATCTCTCCATCATAAAAGTGCATCTGTCCATCATAAAAGTGCATCTCTCCATCATAAAAGTGCATCTGTCCATCATAAAAGTGCATCTGTCCATCATAAAAGTGCATCTGTCCATCATAAAAGTGCATCTGTCCATCATAAAAGTGCATCTGTCCATCATAAAAGTGCATCTGTCCATCATAAAAGTGCATCTCTCCATCATTAAAGTGCATCTATCCATAATAAAAGTGCATCTATCATAAAAGTGCATCTATCCATCATAAAAGTGCATCTGTCCATCATAAAAGTGCATCTCTCCATCATTAAAGTGCATCTATCCATCATAAAAGTGCATCTGTCCATCATAAAAGTGCATCTATCCATCATAAAAGTGCATCTCTCCATCATAAAAGTGCATCTATCCATCATAAAAGTGCATCTATCCATCATAAAAGTGCATCTGTCCATCATAAAAGGGCATCTGTCCATCATAAAAGTGCATCTATCCATCATAAAAGTGCATCTGTCCATCATAAAAGTGCATCTGTCCATCATAAAAGTGCATCTATCCATCATAAAAGTGCATCTGTCCATCATAAAAGTGCATCTATCCATCATAAAAGTGCATCTGTCCATCATAAAAGTGCATCTGTCCATCATAAAAGTGCATCTCTCCATCATTAAAGTGCATCTATCCATAATAAAAGTGCATCTATCATAAAAGTGCATCTATCCATCATAAAAGTGCATCTGTCCATCATAAAAGTGCATCTCTCCATCATTAAAGTGCATCTATCCATCATAAAAGTGCATCTGTCCATCATAAAAGTGCATCTATCCATCATAAAAGTGCATCTCTCCATCATAAAAGTGCATCTATCCATCATAAAAGTGCATCTATCCATCATAAAAGTGCATCTGTCCATCATAAAAGTGCATCTCTCCATCATAAAAGAGCATCTCTCCATCATAAAAGTGCATCTATCATCATAAAAGTGCATCTGTCCATCATAAAAGAGCATCTCTCCATCATAAAAGTGCATCTCTCCATCATAAAAGTGCATCTATCCATCATAAAAGTGCATCTATCCATCATAAAAGGGCATCTGTCCATCATAAAAGAGCATCTCTCCATCATAAAAGTGCATCTATCATCATAAAAGTGCATCTGTCCATCATAAAAGTGCATCTATCCATCATAAAAGTGCATCTATCCATCATAAAAGGGCATCTGTCCATCATAAAAGAGCATCTCTCCATCATAAAAGTGCATCTATCATCATAAAAGTGCATCTATCCATCATAAAAGTGCATCTCTCCATCATTAAAGTGCATCTATTCATCATAAAATGCATCTGTCCATCATAAAAGTGCATCTGTCCATCATAAAAGTGCATCTGTCCATCATTAAAGTGCATCTATCCATCATAAAAGTGCATCTCTCCATCATTAAAGTGCATCTCTCCATCATAAAAGTGCATCTATCCATCATAAAATGCATCTGTCCATCATAAAAGTGCATCTATCCATCATAAAAGTGCATCTCTCCATCATTAAAGTGCATCTATCCATCATAAAATGCATCTGTCCATCATAAAAGTGCATCTGTCCATCATAAAAGTGCATCTGTCCATCATAAAAGTGCATCTATCCATCATAAAAGTGCATCTCTCCATCATTAAAGTGCATCTATCCATCATAAAATGCATCTGTCCATCATAAAAGTGCATCTGTCCATCATAAAAGTGCATCTATCCATCATAAAAGTGCATCTCTCCATCATTAAAGTGCATCTATCCATCATTAAATGCATCTGTCCATCATAAAAGTGCATATATCCATCATAAAAGTGCATCTGTCCATCATAAAAGTGCATCTATCCATCATAAAATGCATCTGTCCATCATAAAAGTGCATCTATCCATCATAAAACTGCATCTCTTCATCATAAAAGCGCATCTATCCATCATAAAAGTGCATCTCTCCATCATTAAAGTGCATCTATCCATCATAAAAGTGCATCTGTCCATCATAAAAGTGCATCTGTCCATCATAAAAGTGCATCTATCCATCATAAAAGTGCACTTCTTCATCATAAAAGTGCATCTATCCATCATAAAAGTGCATCTCTCCATCATTAAAGTGCATCTATCCATCATAAAAGTGCATCTGTCCATCAAAAAAGTGCATCTGTCCATCATAAAAGTGCATCTATCCATCATAAAAGTGCATCTATCCATCATAAAAGTGCATCTGTCCATCATAAAAGTGCATCTATCCATCATAAAAGTGCATCTCTCCATCATAAAAGTGCATCTGTCCATCATAAAAGTGCATCTGTCCATCATAAAAGTGCATCTATCCATCATAAAAGTGCATCTATCCATCATAAAAGTGCATCTCTCCATCATTAAAGTGCATCTATCCATCATAAAAGTGCATCTGTCCATCAAAAAAGTGCATCTGTCCATCATAAAAGTGCATCTATCCATCATAAAAGTGCGCTTCTTCATCATAAAAGTGCATCTCTCCATCATAAAAGTGCATCTATCCATCATAAAAGTGCATCTGTCCATCATAAAAGTGCATCTATCCATCATAAAAGTGCATCTCTCCATCATAAAAGTGCATCTGTCCATCATAAAAGTGCATCTGTCCATCATAAAAGTGCATCTATCCATCATAAAAGTGCATCTATCCCTCATGAAATGCATCTGTCCATCATAAAAGTGCATCTGTCCATCATAAAAGTGCATCTATCCATCATAAAAGTGCATCTATCCATCATAAAAGTGCATCTATCCATCATAAAAGTGCATCTATCCATCATAAAATGCATCTGTCCATCATAAAAGTGCATCTATCCATCATAAAAGTGCATCTCTCCATCATAAAAGTGCATCTGTCCATCATAAAAGAGCATCTCTCCATCATAAAAGTGCTTCTATCATCATAAAAGTGCATCTGTCCATCATAAAAGTGCATCTCTCCATCATAAAAGTGCATCTCTCCATCATAAAAGTGCATCTGTCCATCATAAAAGTGCATCTCTCCATCATAAAAGTGCATCTGTCCATCATAAAAGTGCATCTGTCCATCATAAAAGTGCATCTGTCCATCATTAAAGTGCATCTATCCATAATAAAAGTGCATCTGTCCATCATAAAAGTGCATCTCTCCATCATAAAAGTGCATCTCTCCATCATAAAAGTGCATCTGTCCATCATAAAAGTGCATCTCTCCATCATAAAAGTGCATCTGTCCATCATAAAAGTGCATCTGTCCATCATAAAAGTGCATCTGTCCATCATAAAAGTGCATCTGTCCATCATAAAAGTGCATCTGTCCATCATAAAAGTGCATCTGTCCATCATAAAAGTGCATCTCTCCATCATTAAAGTGCATCTATCCATAATAAAAGTGCATCTATCATAAAAGTGCATCTATCCATCATAAAAGTGCATCTGTCCATCATAAAAGTGCATCTCTCCATCATTAAAGTGCATCTATCCATCATAAAAGTGCATCTGTCCATCATAAAAGTGCATCTATCCATCATAAAAGTGCATCTCTCCATCATAAAAGTGCATCTATCCATCATAAAAGTGCATCTATCCATCATAAAAGTGCATCTGTCCATCATAAAAGGGCATCTGTCCATCATAAAAGTGCATCTATCCATCATAAAAGTGCATCTGTCCATCATAAAAGTGCATCTGTCCATCATAAAAGTGCATCTATCCATCATAAAAGTGCATCTGTCCATCATAAAAGTGCATCTATCCATCATAAAAGTGCATCTGTCCATCATAAAAGTGCATCTGTCCATCATAAAAGTGCATCTCTCCATCATTAAAGTGCATCTATCCATAATAAAAGTGCATCTATCATAAAAGTGCATCTATCCATCATAAAAGTGCATCTGTCCATCATAAAAGTGCATCTCTCCATCATTAAAGTGCATCTATCCATCATAAAAGTGCATCTGTCCATCATAAAAGTGCATCTATCCATCATAAAAGTGCATCTCTCCATCATAAAAGTGCATCTATCCATCATAAAAGTGCATCTATCCATCATAAAAGTGCATCTGTCCATCATAAAAGTGCATCTCTCCATCATAAAAGAGCATCTCTCCATCATAAAAGTGCATCTATCATCATAAAAGTGCATCTGTCCATCATAAAAGAGCATCTCTCCATCATAAAAGTGCATCTCTCCATCATAAAAGTGCATCTATCCATCATAAAAGTGCATCTATCCATCATAAAAGGGCATCTGTCCATCATAAAAGAGCATCTCTCCATCATAAAAGTGCATCTATCATCATAAAAGTGCATCTGTCCATCATAAAAGTGCATCTATCCATCATAAAAGTGCATCTATCCATCATAAAAGGGCATCTGTCCATCATAAAAGAGCATCTCTCCATCATAAAAGTGCATCTATCATCATAAAAGTGCATCTATCCATCATAAAAGTGCATCTATCCATCATAAAAGTGCATCTGTCCATCATAAAAGTGCATCTATCCATCATAAAAGTGCATCTGTCCATCATAAAAGTGCATCTGTCCATCATAAAAGTGCATCTCTCCATCATTAAAGTGCATCTATCCATAATAAAAGTGCATCTATCATAAAAGTGCATCTATCCATCATAAAAGTGCATCTGTCCATCATAAAAGTGCATCTCTCCATCATTAAAGTGCATCTATCCATCATAAAAGTGCATCTGTCCATCATAAAAGTGCATCTATCCATCATAAAAGTGCATCTCTCCATCATAAAAGTGCATCTATCCATCATAAAAGTGCATCTATCCATCATAAAAGTGCATCTGTCCATCATAAAAGTGCATCTCTCCATCATAAAAGAGCATCTCTCCATCATAAAAGTGCATCTATCATCATAAAAGTGCATCTGTCCATCATAAAAGAGCATCTCTCCATCATAAAAGTGCATCTCTCCATCATAAAAGTGCATCTATCCATCATAAAAGTGCATCTATCCATCATAAAAGGGCATCTGTCCATCATAAAAGAGCATCTCTCCATCATAAAAGTGCATCTATCATCATAAAAGTGCATCTGTCCATCATAAAAGTGCATCTATCCATCATAAAAGTGCATCTATCCATCATAAAAGGGCATCTGTCCATCATAAAAGAGCATCTCTCCATCATAAAAGTGCATCTATCATCATAAAAGTGCATCTCTCCATCATAAAAGTGCATCTATCCATCATAAAAGTGCATCTATCCATCATAAAAGGGCATCTGTCCATCATAAAAGAGCATCTCTCCATCATAAAAGTGCATCTATCATCATAAAAGTGCATCTATCCATCATAAAAGTGCATCTATCCATCATAAAAGGGCATCTGTCCATCATAAAAGAGCATCTCTCCATCATAAAAGTGCATCTATCATCATAAAAGTGCATCTGTCCATCATAAAAGTGCATCTGTCCATCATAAAAGTGCATCTCTACATCATAAAAGTGCATCTGTCCATCATAAAAGTGCATCTATCCATAATAAAAGTGCATCTGTCCATCATAAAAGTGCATCTATTCATCATAAAAGTGCATCTGTCCATCATAAAAGTGCATCTCTCCATCATAAAAGTGCATCTGTCCATCATAAAAGTGCATCTATCCATAATAAAAGTGCATCTGTCCATCATAAAAGTGCATCTCTCCATCATAAAAGTGCATCTGTCCATCATAAAAGTGCATCTGTCCATCATAAAAGTGCATCTCTCCATCATTAAAGTGCATCTATCCATAATAAAAGTGCATCTCTCCATCATTAAAGTGCATCTATCCATCATAAAAGTGCATCTGTCCATCATAAAAGTGCATCTATCCATCATAAAAGTGCATCTGTCCATCATAAAAGTGCTTCTATCATCATAAAAGTGCATCTGTCCATCATAAAAGTGCATCTCTCCATCATAAAAGTGCATCTCTCCATCATAAAAGTGCATCTCTCCATCATAAAAGTGCATCTGTCCATCATAAAAGTGCATCTCTCCATCATAAAAGTGCATCTATCCATCATAAAAGTGCATCTGTCCATCATAAAAGTGCATCTGTCCATCATAAAAGTGCATCTATCCATCATAAAAGTGCATCTGTCCATCATAAAAGTGCGTCTGTCCATCATAAAAGTGCATCTATCCATTATAAAAGTTCATCTATCCATCATAAAAGTGCATCTGTCCATCATAAAAGTGCATCTGTCCATCATAAAAGTGCATCTCTCCATCATAAAAGTGCATCTGTCCATCATAAAAGTGCGTCTGTCCATCATAAAAGTGCATCTGTCCATCATAAAAGTGCATCTGTCAATCATAAAAGTGCATCTATCCATCATAAAAGTGCATCTGTCCATCATAAAAGTGCATCTCTCCATCATAAAAGTGCATCTATCCATCATAAAAGTGCATCTGTCCATCATAAAAGTGCATCTGTCCATCATAAAAGTGCATCTGTCCATCATAAAAGTGCATCTGTCCATCATAAAAGTGCATCTCTCCATCATAAAAGTGCATCTATCCATCATAAAAGTGCATCTGTCCATCATAAAAGTGCATCTATCCATCATAAAAGTGCATCTGTCCATCATAAAAGTGCATCTATCCATCATAAAAGTGCATCTCTCCATCATAAAAGTGCATCTCTCCATCATAAAAGTGCATCTGTCCATCATAAAAGTGCATCTGTCCATCATAAAAGTGCATCTATCCATCATAAAAGTGCATCTCTCCATCATAAAAGTGCATCTATCCATCATAAAAGTGCATCTGTCCATCATAAAAGTGCATCTATCCATCATAAAAGTGCATCTGTCCATCATAAAAGTGCATCTGTCCATCATAAAAGTGCATCTGTCCATCATAAAAGTGCATCTGTCCATCATAAAAGTGCATCTGTCCATCATAAAAGTGCATCTCTCAATCATTAAAGTGCATCTATCCATAATAAAAGTGCATCTATCATAAAAGTGCATCTATCCATCATAAAAGTGCATCTGTCCATCATAAAAGTGCATCTCTCCATCATTAAAGTGCATCTATCCATCATAAAAGTGCATCTGTCCATCATAAAAGTGCATCTATCCATCATAAAAGTGCATCTATCCATCATAAAAGTGCATCTGTCCATCATAAAAGGGCATCTATCCATCATAAAAGTGCATCTCTCCATCATAAAAGTGCATCTGTCCATCATAAAAGAGCATCTCTCCATCATAAAAGTGCATCTATCATCATAAAAGTGCATCTGTCCATCATAAAAGTGCATCTGTCCATCATAAAAGTGCATCTCTCCATCATAAAAGTGCATCTATCCATCATAAAAGTGCATCTGTCCATCATAAAAGTGCATCTGTCCATCATAAAAGTGCATCTCTCCATCATAAAAGTGCATCTGTCCATCATAAAAGTGCGTCTGTCCATCATAAAAGTCCATCTGTCCATCATAAAAGTGCATCTGTCCATCATAAAAGTGCATCTATCCATCATAAAAGTGCATCTGTCCATCATAAAAGTGCATCTCTCCATCATAAAAGTGCATCTATCCATCATAAAAGTGCATCTGTCCATCATAAAAGTGCATCTGTCCATCATAAAAGTGCATCTATCCATCATAAAAGTGCATCTGTCCATCATAAAAGTGCATCTCTCCATCATAAAAGTGCATCTATCCATCATAAAAGTGCATCTGTCCATCATAAAAGTGCATCTGTCCATCATAAAAGTGCATCTATCCATCATAAAAGTGCATCTGTCCATCATAAAAGTGCATCTATCCATCATAAAAGTGCATCTATCCATCATAAAAGTGCATCTATCCCTCATGAAATGCATCTGTCCATCATAAAAGTGCATCTGTCCATCATAAAAGTGCATCTATCCATCATAAAAGTGCATCTATCCATCATAAAAGTGCATCTATCCATCATAAAAGTGCATCTATCCATCATAAAATGCATCTGTCCATCATAAAAGTGCATCTATCCATCATAAAAGTGCATCTCTCCATCATAAAAGTGCATCTGTCCATCATAAAAGAGCATCTCTCCATCATAAAAGTGCTTCTATCATCATAAAAGTGCATCTGTCCATCATAAAAGTGCATCTCTCCATCATAAAAGTGCATCTCTCCATCATAAAAGTGCATCTGTCCATCATAAAAGTGCATCTCTCCATCATAAAAGTGCATCTATCCATCATAAAAGTGCATCTGTCCATCATAAAAGTGCATCTGTCCATCATAAAAGTGCATCTATCCATCATAAAAGTGCATCTGTCCATCATAAAAGTGCATCTGTCCATCATAAAAGTGCATCTGTCCATCATAAAAGTGCGTCTGTCCATCATAAAAGTGCGTCTGTCCATCATAAAAGTGCATCTATCCATCATAAAAGTTCATCTATCCATCATAAAAGTGCATCTGTCCATCATAAAAGTGCATCTGTCCATCATAAAAGTGCATCTATCCATCATAAAAGTGCATCTCTCCATCATAAAAGTGCATCTGTCCATCATAAAAGTGCGTCTGTCCATCATAAAAGTGCATCTGTCCATCATAAAAGTGCATCTGTCCATCATAAAAGTGCATCTATCCATCATAAAAGTGCATCTGTCCATCATAAAAGTGCATCTCTCCATCATAAAAGTGCATCTGTCCATCATAAAAGTGCATCTATCCATCATAAAAGTGCATCTGTCCATCATAAAAGTGCATCTATCCATCATAAAAGTGCATCTATCCATCATAAAAGTGCATCTGTCCATCATAAAAGTGCATCTATCCATCATAAAAGTGCATCTATCCATCATAAAAGTGCATCTGTCCATCATAAAAGTGCATCTGTCCATCATAAAAGTGCATCTATCCATCATAAAAGTGCATCTCTCCATCATAAAAGTGCATCTCTCCATCATAAAAGTGCATCTGTCCATCATAAAAGTGCATCTATCCATCATAAAAGTGCATCTATCCATCATAAAAGTGCATCTGTCCATCATAAAAGTGCATCTATCCATCATAAAAGTGCATCTGTCCATCATAAAAGTGCATCTGTCCATCATAAAAGTGCATCTGTCCATCATAAAAGTGCATCTATCCATCATAAAAGTGCATCTGTCCATCATAAAAGTGCATCTCTCCATCATTAAAGTGCATCTATCATAAAAGTGCATCTTTCCATCATAAAAGTGCATCTTTCCATCATAAAAGTGCATCTGTCCATCATAAAAGTGCATCTCTCCATCATTAAAGTGCATCTATCCATCATAAAAGTGCATCTGTCCATCATAAAAGTGCATCTATCCATCATAAAAGTGCATCTATCCATCATGAAATGCATCTGTCCATCATAAAAGTGCATCTGTCCATCATAAAAGTGCATCTGTCCATCATAAAAGGGCATCTATCCATCATAAAAGTGCATCTCTCCATCATAAAAGTGCATCTGTCCATCATAAAAGAGCATCTCTCCATCATAAAAGTGCATCTATCATCATAAAAGTGCATCTGTCCATCATAAAAGTGCATCTGTCCATCATAAAAGTGCATCTCTCCATCATAAAAGTGCATCTGTCCATCATAAAAGTGCATCTATCATCATAAAAGTGCATCTGTCCATCATAAAAGTGCATCTCTCCATCATAAAAGTGCATCTGTCCATCATAAAAGTGCATCTGTCCATCATAAAAGTGCATCTATCCATCATAAAAGTGCATCTATCCATCATAAAAGTGCATCTGTCCATCATAAAAGTGCATCTATCCATCATAAAAGTGCATCTATCCATCATAAAAGTGCATCTCTCCATCATAAAAGTGCATCTATCCATCATAAAAGTGCATCTGTCCATCATAAAAGTGCATCTATCCATCATAAAAGTGCATCTCTCCATCATAAAAGTGCATCTATCCATCATAAAAGTGCATCTGTCCATCATAAAAGTGCATCTATCCATCATAAAAGTGCATCTGTCCATCATAAAAGTGCATCTGTCCATCATAAAAGTGCATCTGTCCATCATAAAAGTGCATCTGTCCATCATAAAAGTGCATCTGTCCATCATAAAAGTGCATCTCTCCATCATTAAAGTGCATCTATCCATAATAAAAGTGCATCTATCATAAAAGTGCATCTATCCATCATAAAAGTGCATCTGTCCATCATAAAAGTGCATCTCTCCATCATTAAAGTGCATCTATCCATCATAAAAGTGCATCTGTCCATCATAAAAGTGCATCTATCCATCATAAAAGTGCATCTCTCCATCATAAAAGTGCATCTATCCATCATAAAAGTGCATCTATCCATCATAAAAGTGCATCTGTCCATCATAAAAGTGCATCTGTCCATCATAAAAGGGCATCTGTCCATCATAAAAGAGCATCTCTCCATCATAAAAGTGCATCTATCATCATAAAAGTGCATCTGTCCATCATAAAAGTGCATCTGTCCATCATAAAAGTGCATCTCTCCATCATAAAAGTGCATCTGTCCATCATAAAAGTGCATCTATCCATAATAAAAGTGCATCTGTCCATCATAAAAGTGCATCTATTCATCATAAAAGTGCATCTGTCCATCATAAAAGTGCATCTCTCCATCATAAAAGTGCATCTGTCCATCATAAAAGTGCATCTATCCATAATAAAAGTGCATCTGTCCATCATAAAAGTGCATCTCTCCATCATAAAAGTGCATCTGTCCATCATAAAAGTGCATCTATCCATAATAAAAGTGCATCTGTCCATCATAAAAGTGCGTCTGTCCATCATAAAAGTGCATCTGTCCATCATAAAAGTGCATCTATCCATCATAAAAGTGCATCTGTCCATCATAAAAGTGCATCTGTCCATCATAAAAGTGCATCTGTCCATCATAAAAGTGCATCTGTCCATCATAAAAGTGCATCTATCCATCATAAAAGTGCATCTATCCATCATAAAAGTGCATCTGTCCATCATAAAAGTGCATCTATCCATCATAAAAGTGCATCTCTCCATCATAAAAGTGCATCTCTCCATCATAAAAGTGCATCTATCCATCATAAAAGTGCATCTGTCCATCATAAAAGTGCATCTCTCCATCATAAAAGTGCATCTATCCATCATAAAAGTGCATCTGTCCATCATAAAAGTGCATCTCTCCATCATAAAAGTGCATCTATCCATCATAAAAGTGCATCTGTCCATCATAAAAGTGCATCTGTCCATCATAAAAGTGCATCTATCCATCATAAAAGTGCATCTGTCCATCATAAAAGTGCATCTCTCCATCATAAAAGTGCATCTGTCCATCATAAAAGTGCATCTATCCATCATAAAAGTGCATCTGTCCATCATAAAAGTGCATCTATCCATCATAAAAGTGCATCTGTCCATCATAAAAGTGCATCTGTCCATCATAAAAGTGCATCTATCCATCATAAAAGTGCATCTGTCCATCATAAAAGTGCATCTCTCCATCATAAAAGTGCATCTGTCCATCATAAAAGTGCATCTGTCCATCATAAAAGTGCATCTGTCCATCATAAAAGTGCATCTATCCATCATAAAAGTGCATCTGTCCATCATAAAAGTGCATCTCTCCATCATAAAAGTGCATCTGTCCATCATAAAAGTGCATCTCTCCATCATAAAAGTGCATCTCTCCATCATAAAAGTGCATCTGTCCATCATAAAAGTGCATCTGTCCATCATAAAAGTGCATCTATCCATCATAAAAGTGCATCTATCCATCATAAAAGTGCATCTGTCCATCATAAAAGTGCATCTATCCATCATAAAAGTGCATCTCTCCATCATAAAAGTGCATCTCTCCATCATAAAAGTGCATCTATCCATCATAAAAGTGCATCTGTCCATCATAAAAGTGCATCTCTCCATCATAAAAGTGCATCTATCCATCATAAAAGTGCATCTGTCCATCATAAAAGTGCATCTCTCCATCATAAAAGTGCATCTATCCATCATAAAAGTGCATCTGTCCATCATAAAAGTGCATCTGTCCATCATAAAAGTGCATCTATCCATCATAAAAGTGCATCTGTCCATCATAAAAGTGCATCTATCCATCATAAAAGTGCATCTGTCCATCATAAAAGTGCATCTGTCCATCATAAAAGTGCATCTATCCATCATAAAAGTGCATCTGTCCATCATAAAAGTGCATCTCTCCATCATAAAAGTGCATCTATCCATCATAAAAGTGCATCTGTCCATCATAAAAGTGCATCTGTCCATCATAAAAGTGCATCTATCCATCATAAAAGTGCATCTGTCCATCATAAAAGTGCATCTCTCCATCATAAAAGTGCATCTATCCATCATAAAAGTGCATCTGTCCATCATAAAAGTGCATCTCTCCATCATAAAAGTGCATCTATCCATCATAAAAGTGCATCTGTCCATCATAAAAGTGCATCTGTCCATCATAAAAGTGCATCTATCCATCATAAAAGTGCATCTGTCCATCATAAAAGTGCATCTCTCCATCATAAAAGTGCATCTCTCCATCATAAAAGTGCATCTGTCCATCATAAAAGTGCATCTCTCCATCATAAAAGTGCATCTGTCCATCATAAAAGTGCATCTATCCATCATAAAAGTGCATCTGTCCATCATAAAAGTGCATCTATCCATCATAAAAGTGCATCTGTCCATCATAAAAGTGCATCTCTCCATCATAAAAGTGCATCTATCCATCATAAAAGTGCATCTGTCCATCATAAAAGTGCATCTGTCCATCATAAAAGTGCATCTATCCATCATAAAAGTGCATCTGTCCATCATAAAAGTGCATCTCTCCATCATAAAAGTGCATCTGTCCATCATAAAAGTGCATCTGTCCATCATAAAAGTGCATCTATCCATCATAAAAGTGCATCTATCCATCATAAAAGTGCATCTGTCCATCATAAAAGTGCATCTATCCATCATAAAAGTGCATCTCTCCATCATAAAAGTGCATCTATCCATCATAAAAGTGCATCTATCCATCATAAAAGTGCATCTGTCCATCATAAAAGTGCATCTCTCCATCATAAAAGTGCATCTATCCATCATAAAAGTGCATCTGTCCATCATAAAAGTGCATCTCTCCATCATAAAAGTGCATCTATCCATCATAAAAGTGCATCTGTCCATCATAAAAGGGCATCTGTCCATCATAAAAGTGCATCTATCCATCATAAAAGTGCATCTGTCCATCATAAAAGTGCATCTCTCCATCATAAAAGTGCATCTGTCCATCATAAAAGTGCATCTATCCATCATAAAAGTGCATCTGTCCATCATAAAAGTGCATCTATCCATCATAAAAGTGCATCTATCCATCATAAAAGTGCATCTGTCCATCATAAAAGTGCATCTATCCATCATAAAAGTGCATCTCTCCATCATAAAAGTGCATCTCTCCATCATAAAAGTGCATCTATCCATCATAAAAGTGCATCTGTCCATCATAAAAGTGCATCTATCCATCATAAAAGTGCATCTCTCCATCATAAAAGTGCATCTATCCATCATAAAAGTGCATCTGTCCATCATAAAAGTGCATCTATCCATCATAAAAGTGCATCTGTCCATCATAAAAGTGCATCTGTCCATCATAAAAGTGCATCTGTCCATCATAAAAGTGCATCTATCCATCATAAAAGTGCATCTGTCCATCATAAAAGTGCATCTCTCCATCATAAAAGTGCATCTATCCATCATAAAAGTGCATCTGTCCATCATAAAAGTGCATCTGTCCATCATAAAAGTGCATCTATCCATCATAAAAGTGCATCTATCCATCATAAAAGTGCATCTGTCCATCATAAAAGTGCATCTATCCATCATAAAAGTGCATCTCTCCATCATAAAAGTGCATCTCTCCATCATAAAAGTGCATCTATCCATCATAAAAGTGCATCTGTCCATCATAAAAGTGCATCTATCCATCATAAAAGTGCATCTCTCCATCATAAAAGAGCATCTCTCCATCATAAAAGTGCTTCTATCATCATAAAAGTGCATCTGTCCATCATAAAAGTGCATCTGTCCATCATAAAAGTGCATCTGTCCATCATAATAGTGCATCTGTCCATCATAAAAGTGCATCTGTCCATCATAAAAGTGCATCTGTCCATCATAAAAGTGTATCTCTCCATCATAAAAGTGCAGCTATCCATCATAAAAGTGCATCTATCCATCATAAAAGTGCATCTGTCCATCATAAAAGTGCGTCTGTCCATCATAAAAGTGCATCTATCCATCATAAAAGAGCATCTCTCCATCATAAAAGTGCATCTATCCATCATAAAAGTGCATCTCTCCATCATAAAAGTGCATCTGTCCATCATAAAAGTGCATCTATCCATCATAAAAGTTCATCTGTCCATCATAAAAGTGCATCTATCCATCATAAAACTGCATCTGTCCATCATAAAAGTGCATCTATCCATCATAAAAGTGCATCTCTCCATCATAAAAGTGCATCTCTCCATCATAAAAGTGCATCTGTCCATCATAAAAGTGCATCTATCCATCATAAAACTGCATCTGTCCATCATAAAAGTGCATCTGTCCATCATAAAAGTGCATCTATCCATCATAAAAGTGTATCTCTCCATCATAAAAGTGCATCTGTCCATCATAAAAGTGCATCTGTCCATCATAAAAGTGCATCTGTCCATCATAAAAGTGCATCTGTCCATCATAAAAGTGTATCTCTCCATCATAAAAGTGCAGCTATCCATCATAAAAGTGCATCTATCCATCATAAAAGTGCATCTGTCCATCATAAAAGTGCGTCTGTCCATCATAAAAGTGCATCTATCCATCATAAAAGAGCATCTCTCCATCATAAAAGTGCATCTATCCATCATAAAAGTGCATCTCTCCATCATAAAAGTGCATCTGTCCATCATAAAAGTGCATCTATCCATCATAAAAGTTCATCTGTCCATCATAAAAGTGCATCTATCCATCATAAAACTGCATCTGTCCATCATAAAAGTGCATCTATCCATCATAAAAGTGCATCTCTCCATCATAAAAGTGCATCTCTCCATCATAAAAGTGCATCTGTCCATCATAAAAGTGCATCTATCCATCATAAAACTGCATCTGTCCATCATAAAAGTGCATCTGTCCATCATAAAAGTGCATCTATCCATCATAAAAGTGCATCTGTCCATCATAAAAGTGCATCTCTCCATCATAAAAGTGCATCTATCCATCATTAAAGTGCATCTGTCCATCATAAAAGTGCATCTGTCCATCATAAAAGTGCATCTATCCATCATAAAAGTGCATCTCTCCATCATAAAAGTGCATCTCTCCATCAGAAAAGTGCATCTCTCCATCATAAAAGTGCATCTATCCATCATAAAAGTGCATCTGTCCATCATAAAAGTGCATCTATCCATCATAAAAGTGCATCTGTCCATCAAAAAAGTGCATCTCTCATCATAAAAGTGCATCTATCCATCATAAAAGTGCATCTCTCATCATAAAAGTGCATCTATCCATCATAAAAGTGCATCTGTCCATCATAAAAGTGCATCTGTCCATCATAAAAGTGCATCTGTCCATCATAAAAGGGCATCTATCCATCATAAAAGTGCATCTCTCCATCATAAAAGTGCATCTGTCCATCATAAAAGAGCATATCTCCATCATAAAAGTGCATCTATCATCATAAAAGTGCATCTGTCCATCATAAAAGTGCATCTGTCCATCATAAAAGTGCATCTCTCCATCATAAAAGTGCATCTGTCCATCATAAAAGTGCATCTATCCATAATAAAAGTGCATCTGTCCATCATAAAAGTGCATCTATCCATCATAAAAGTGCATCTGTCCATCATAAAAGTGCATCTGTCCATCATAAAAGTGCATCTATCCATAATAAAAGTGCATCTGTCCATCATAAAAGTGCATCTATCCATCATAAAAGTGCATCTATCCATCATAAAAGTTCATCTGTCCATCATAAAAGTGCATCTATCCATCATAAAACTGCATCTGTCCATCATAAAAGTGCATCTATCCATCATAAAAGTGCATCTCTCCATCATAAAAGTGCATCTCTCCATCATAAAAGTGCATCTGTCCATCATAAAAGTGCATCTATCCATCATAAAACTGCATCTGTCCATCATAAAAGTGCATCTGTCCATCATAAAAGTGCATCTGTCCATCATAAAAGTGCATCTCTCCATCATAAAAGTGCATCTATCCATCATTAAAGTGCATCTGTCCATCATAAAAGTGCATCTGTCCATCATAAAAGTGCATCTATCCATCATAAAAGTGCATCTCTCCATCAGAAAAGTGCATCTCTCCATCATAAAAGTGCATCTATCCATCATAAAAGTGCATCTGTCCATCATAAAAGTGCATCTATCCATCATAAAAGTGCATCTGTCCATCAAAAAAGTGCATCTCTCATCATAAAAGTGCATCTATCCATCATAAAAGTGCATCTCTCCATCATAAAAGTGCATCTGTCCATCACTTTTATGATGGATAGATGCACTTTTATGATGGACAGATGCACTTTTATAAAAGTGCATCTGTCCATCATAAAAGTGCATCTGTCCATCATAAAAGTGCATCTGTCCATCATAAAAGGGCATCTATCCATCATAAAAGTGCATCTCTCCATCATAAAAGTGCATCTGTCCATCATAAAAGTGCATCTATCCATCATAAAAGTGCATCTCTCCATCATAAAAGTGCATCTGTCCATCATAAAAGAGCATATCTCCATCATAAAAGTGCATCTATCATCATAAAAGTGCATCTGTCCATCATAAAAGTGCATCTGTCCATCATAAAAGTGCATCTCTCCATCATAAAAGTGCATCTGTCCATCATAAAAGTGCATCTATCCATAATAAAAGTGCATCTGTCCATCATAAAAGTGCATCTATCCATCATAAAAGTGCATCTGTCCATCATAAAAGTGCATCTGTCCATCATAAAAGTGCATCTATCCATAATAAAAGTGCATCTGTCCATCATAAAAGTGCATCTATCCATAATAAAAGTGCATCTGTCCATCATAAAAGTGCATCTATCCATCATAAAAGTGCATCTCTCCATCATAAAAGTGCATCTCTCCATCATAAAAGTGCATCTGTCCATCATAAAAGTGCATCTATCCATCATAAAACTGCATCTGTCCATCATAAAAGTGCATCTATCCATCATAAAAGTGCATCTGTCCATCATAAAAGTGCATCTATCCATCATAAAACTGCATCTGTCCATCATAAAAGTGCATCTGTCCATCATAAAAGTGCATCTATCCATAATAAAAGTGCATCTGTCCATCATAAAAGTGCATCTATCCATCATAAAAGTGCATCTCTCCATCATAAAAGTGCATCTCTCCATCATAAAAGTGCATCTGTCCATCATAAAAGTGCATCTATCCATCATAAAACTGCATCTGTCCATCATAAAAGTGCATCTATCCATCATAAAAGTGCATCTATCCATCATAAAAGTTCATCTGTCCATCATAAAAGTGCATCTGTCCATCATAAAAGTGCATCTA
>NW_027508980.1:65000-110000 GCF_051911475.1 Siphateles boraxobius
CACATGTACACCTAAAGAACACGATACACCGCGTAAACTAAGTTTTGTGTATAGATAAACGGTTGTTCATTATATCGATAAAACAATAACTTTTTTAAAACTTTAATATTACTCAGTCATTTATTCAGTTATATTAAACATTTAATCAGGAGAAAACCGTATCTCAAAAGCTATAAGCAGCAGTAGCATTTTCAAGTAACAGCGTATCGAAATTCTTATATAATAATAGTAGAATAGAATAATAATAATACATTCAGAAACGTTTTGTAAGAGCCGTGTTTGAGGAGGTTCTGCTTGACTCTCTTCAGCGCCGCTTCTGGTTCTGATTCTGGCTCAAACTGATACGCAGTATTGACACCATTATTTACATTAGACCGGAGCAAATGCAGCTTTCGTCTGTAAAGGTAATGGACGTGAAGTTTCCGGACTACGTGCGCTACGCAGTTTAGCCAATTACAACACACCGGCCCAACTAACCAATCCGAGCCCATTGCCTGTTCCTGAGGGAGTGGTTTCATAGAATCAGGAAGTCAACCGGTCGTTCAAATGACAGAGGAGAAAGCGGCTTACAATAAAGGTGAAATTTATGAAAAATAAGGCTTTAAAAAAAACACACACAAACACATGTTATATTGCACCCCATAAACACAATCATGCAAAGAAAATAACCCTTTAACAATATTATTACAACATCATTTTCCTGTTATCTCTGTAAAGCTGCTTTGAAACGATCTGTATTGTAAAAAGCGCTATATAAATAAAAGTGACTTGACATTTGACCCTGTTAAATATTTTTGATTAAATATTAAATTAATATTGAGACAAGTTCACACAGAAACTGTTTATAATTTATTTAGTTATAGAGTTATAAATATTCTTCTGATTTAATTGATAAACACTGTCATAGACCTAAGATTTTATTTTCTGCGATAAACTCTGTAATTAGTCCAAGGTGTCAATTTCGCGGGGAACCCTCGGCTGAACGTTGTGAGACATTTTTAACGTTTTTTGCTAATAAAGTGTTAGCTATTCGTTCATCTTTCACTTTACAGCTTCCAGATCAGTCTTCAAATTCGCTGTTAAGTCCGTTTTTCTTTTATAATTTTGCGCACGTCTCTTTAATGGAACTCTGTGAAGTGGTTAACAAGACAAAAACAACTACCTCCACAATTGATGTAATACCTTCTGATATTTTAAAAGCGGTTTTTCCTATAATTGGCCCCAGTGTCCAAGCGTTGATTAATTTGTCTTTGGACACTGGGATAGTTCCCAATAGTTTCAAGCATGCGGTTGTTCAGCCGTTGCTTAAGAAACAAGGTTTGGATGAGGGTTGCTTTAATAATTTTCGGCCTGTCTCTAAGTTATCATTTTTATCAAAACTTTTAGAAAAAGTTGTCCTGTCTCAACTGCACTCGTTTTTAAATGCTGCAAACTTACTAGAACCTTTTCAATCTGGTTTCACTGCCCATCATAGCACAGAGTCTGCATTGCTAAAAGTGTTCAATGACATTCTACTCGCAGTTGACGCCGGTAAAAATGCCGTTTTGATCCTACTTGATCTTACGGCTGCCTTCGATACTGTAGACCATAGTATTCTTATTTGGCGTTTGGAGCATTTCTTCGGTATCAAGGGTACGGCCTTACAGTGGTTTAGATCTTATCTTAAAAACAGGTCTTTTTCAGTGGAGATGGGTACATTTTCTTCATCTTCTGCTCCTATTATTAGTGGAGTTCCACAGGGCTCTATTTTGGGTCCCCTTCTTTTTAATTTGTATATGCGTCCATTGGGGGATATTATTAGGAAGCACAATGTATCATTTCATTTTTATGCAGACGATTCACAGCTGTACCTGCCGTTGAAAGCTGGTGATTCAATTCAACCTTTGTTGGAATGCATTGGGGACATTAAGAAACGGTTAGCGCTTAACTTTCTCCAAATTAATGAGGACAAAACGGAAACTATTGTTTTTGGTTCCCCAAAATTGAGGAGCAGTACTATTATGGAGCAAAGCAATTATTTTCCTTCTGTTTCCTCCCAGGTTAGGAACCTTGGCGTCATCATGGACTCAGAATTGGGCTTAACTAAACAAATAAATTCTGTTGTTAGGAATAGTTTTTATCAATTGCGGATTATCTCAAATATTAAACCGTTTCTGTCAGAACAAGACTTGGAGAAGGTTATTCATGCTTTTATTACCTCACGCTTAGATTATTGTAATTCTTTGTATCTGGGTCTTCCGCAGTCATCACTTGCTCGACTCCAGTTGGTACAAAATGCAGCTGCAAGGCTGCTGACCGGGACAAAGAAATTTGATCATGTCACCCCAATTTTAGCGTCCCTTCATTGGCTCCCGATCCGTTTTAGAATTCAGTTTAAAATTTTGTTGTTTGTTTTTAAAGCTCTTAATAATCATGCTCCATTTTATATTACTGATCTTCTTACTCCTCTACCACCATCCAGATTAAGATCTGCAGACAAGGCTCTATTATCAATTCCCCGCTCCCGTTTAAAAACTAAGGGAGACAGAGCTTTCTCAGTTGCCGCCCCCCGTCTATGGAATCAATCCGCCTTGCACCTTCCATTTGTACTTTTAAATTAAAATTGAAAACATATCTCTATTGCCTGGCATTTGATACTTGATATCCTGTCTCAATGTTTTGTTTTTGTTTGGTTTTATGCTTCTGTGTTTTTATTTATTTATTTTACTTTACTTTGTTCAGCACTTTGGATAGCTTCGCTATGGTTAAATGTGCTTTATAAATAAAATTTACTTACTTACTTACTATTTTGGTCATGTTTCTATACTAAACAACTATGGAAAAGAGAGAGAGAGAGAGAGAGAGAGAGAGAGAGAGAGAGAGAGACAGAGAGAGAGAGAGAGAGAGAGATGTAAATGTAGAGCATTCACGGGTCAGAGGTCAGAGTCTCGGATCGAGCTCCCAGTAGGTGGCGCTAATGCGCGGAATGTGCGCGAACCGCCAGAAAACGAGTAGAAGAAGAAGAACCGCTGTCGAGTGACGTCACACAGCCCAGCAGCGGAAGCAGCGCGAGGAGTGTGTGTGTGTGTCTGTTTCAGAGTCCGGTCTAATAACGGTGGGTTTACACCATGTGCGCGGAGTAACTGGACGGACCGTCGAGTATATCAGTGGAGTTTGCTCTTCTGAGGAGAATAAAGGCGCGAACATGGCCGATGACGAGGCGTTGCGCGCGCTCATGTTGGCGCTCAGTTACGTGCTGATGAAGCGGCGGCGTGACGTCACCAGCGCGAACGCGCAGCGCAGACACGAGGTTCAGCGGCGGGTCGCGCGCAGACAGTATTTCCACCAGAGACACAAGAGGATGATCATGGTGAGTTATTATTTTTATCATCATCATATCTGCAGTTAATAAAGTTAGGGATGATCATGGTGAGTTATTATTATCATATCTTTATCAAAGAGTATAGAAGAACAAGAGGCGAAACTCTGATGCTTTTTTGGTAACAGCCACTAGGTGGCGCTTCGGTAGCGCGGCCGCCATTTTGGGGTGAAAATTCCAACTGGATCACTTGACAACAGCACAGATAACAGTTGCTTTATTGAGTATGTACATTTTATGCAACTTTACACATTTAATGCTATTATTAGTTACCAACTCTACCAGGCCTGAAATATATTTTGTACGTTTTACCCATACAAAAATGTAATATATGGCCATATATGTACTTACATTTTAAATAGCATGACAAATATCTATACATATATTTGACTTATCTGAGAACGCAATATAGCCTATGCCTGCAACATATATGAACATTTATGTGTCCAAACATGTGAAGAAAATATTTGAGTTCATCCATATATGATACCATATATCTGCATATTACAGTATAGTATTGGTTTCTCGCATAAATGGACAACATTAAGTATAAATATGTGACATATTTGTTTTCCACATATTTAATAAATGTATGTAAACATACTATGCATGTGATACTGATGCAATGAAATAAGTACATGCATACATATACGTCTTAGGCTACATATATTTAACATTTATGTGCATATACGGGAAATATATGGCACTTACATGAAAACGGCCATTTTTGCTATATTGTTCCATATATGTCTATGTGTTTTATATGAATTTTGCAAATATTCTCATATAGGCAGCTGTCATACATGGGCACTGACATTAGGCTATATATGTAATTAACTTGTATTACATTTCTTTATGGGTAATCCCCTGGATCATGCTACAAACATGATGATCTTATAGAATATGATGGACAGTGGCCGCGTTTTTCTGTTTACATAGTCTTGCTTTAACGGTCATTAATATAAGATAGTAGCTAATGCAACAAAAAAAAGTTGACTGTAAAGCTATTCTATTGCTGTTATATATAAATATTGTCCAACATTCCCAAATATCTGATATGCTTATTCTTACTTTTTGGTATTAATTCAGTGTTTGTAAAGCTAATGCTAAAGGTTTTTTGGGAAAAAAGTAGAAAACTTGTCTAAGTCTGTGAAAAAAACTGTTAAAAGGGATTTGATGATCACTAGTCTAGTGATTATACGTAATTCTGTGTTGTCATCATTCAGTTTGGATTTGATCTTTAATGTACTTTAAAATAGAAAAAAATGACAAAGCAGCTGATATTACAATAGCGACAGCAGAAAGCTAGTGGATAGTGATGGGAAGTCCGGCTCTTTTCAAAGAATCGGCTTTTAGAGCGGCTCGTTCGCGAACGACACATCAACACTAGTGGACTGCCGAGGCGCTTTCACCCCAAAATGGCGGAAGCGTAGCGCTGCTGCTGGGCGCGTTTGTTGCAATGGAACGTTCTATTGAGTTTCGCCTCTTGTTCTTCTATACTCTTTGTCTTCAATGAATAACTCACCACAGCGCCATCTAGAGGGAGTTCTCTATAGTGAATTGCTTTGCTTATGTCTGTCATAAACAGCCCTAAAAATGGTGTAAACCAACAGCAGCATCATATGATGATATTTTCACTAACATCTCTAATCCCCCCCAATACTTTATGTACATTAACCTGTTGTCAAGGAGTAACCTATATATTTAATTGACCAGGAACTATGTTGGGTACATTGTTATGATTTGCAATAGGCTATATTTATTTAAAGAAATTACTCTTGATTGGCCTGCTAGTGGAATTGATTCAAAATGGTCCGTGTACTTGTCCGCCATCGGATTTTCGTTTTGAAAGGAAAAAAACAAAAACGAAAAACGGCCAGTTTCCCAATTACCATTAGTAAATAGGAAACTGGTAATACCATCGTTTTTTGTTTTGATACTAAAAACGGAAAACAATCTCGTTATCCGATTGTCCTTGATGTGTTTATAGATGGAAATCGGAAATCAAAATACGTGTCGTAATCCTTAATTCTGCATTGGTATTTTTCGTGACCCGGAAGCGATCGTAAGTAGTAAGCGGTTGTCATAGATATAGGCCGTTTCTCAATACCAAGCAGTGTTGTGCAAGTTACTTCCAAACTGTAATGCATTATATATTACTTGTTACTGTTATTTAAAAGTAATTCATTACCTTACAATATTACTGTCTCAGAATTGTAATGCGTTACATTACTCCTGTATTAGGCTACTTTTGAGTTACTTTCACCAAAATAGCTATACAGTAGTAGGCTAGAACTTAATACTGTAAGGCTGTAACGACATGCGATATCAAACACTCAGACCCACGAACCTGCAGAATCGCGACACACACCTTCCAACTCCAAGAGTTATTCTTCCCGTCCAGATCCAATGCTATCACATCTTTAAATTACTATTAGTATTATTTGAATTTTGAAGTTAACATTATAAAATACGCAGACCTACACCACAAAACTAGTTGAGGATAAATTATTTAAAATTGGGCAATTCCAGCGTTATGGACGTGACATCTGCAGACAAAACTTGAATATAAATTCTCAGAAAATATTGAAACGTCTGTTTATCCATAGGATACCCCCTTAAAAGAGTCCAGACATTATAAAAATATCAGTCTACACACGTGTTTTATATTTAATATGAGGGAAACACACACACTCATTCATGTCTGACGAATTTTTTTTTTAACTTTTAGGAGGCAAAATATTTTTTTGTAATTCTGTGAATTACACAGCGCAAATCAAAAGTAATAACACCCACTGGATGAAGAAGGGTTGGCTCTCCACAGAACATAAAATATTCATTTTATTTTATTTTTCGTGTTCGCATTTATGAGGAAAAAATAATGTTACAGACGTGACAGTTCTCCGTTACGGACGCGAGCGCTCTGAAGCGGCACTAAAAGACTGTTTTAAACTTTCACAGAGACCTCAAACAGAAGACACAAAGCCTTTCTTTAAAGTGAATTTCCATTTGTACTAATTGTATCTTAATTTTAATCAAAGTTTCATCAACAAATTGCCTGGATTTAATAAATAAGTAAATATAGCAGATAATAGATAGGCAAATCACGACACGGAGGCGCCTGCGCGTGAACTGCAGTGCGTCTCATAAATTAACCTAAACTCAGCGTATAAGGTAGCCTAGCCTACTTCACAGACCTGAAAATATATATCTATATGGAAATGTCTACTTGTAAACAGAACAATTAAAAACGAAAGAAAACGGACTGCTCTCTGCTTATGAAATGTGCATTTCTCTCTGGCGCATCCACTACTGCGAAGATCGCGAGTCAGCAACGTCAACTTCATCTTTATTAATAAACAATTAAAATCTCTCCTTGCTATATTTCACATATTCATAATCATTGCTTTTGCCGGTTCTTTGTGACAGCTTTTAGTTGCTTTATCGGCAGCGCCGCCGCCCTTACAAGTTACGTGAACGCGTCAGAACGCGTTTTTTTACAGTCTATGGTCACCACCGCATCAGAAACATGATTGCGTGATGAAAACATGAACAATACCACCTAAACATAGCCTAGCTGTTTAGAAAGAAAACACAGAACAAATAGAGTAGCCTAATGCGCATACGTCCATCTCGCGAATGTACAGTCTTCTTCATGCCATCTTCACCATTAGGCATAAAAAAAAAACGTTTGGTTCCGGTTGGTTGTCAGTTGATGTCATGGGTCGGTAGGGACTTTTTTTTTCTTTTCTTTTTTTTTCTCCAGTGGCAGCAAGGGATAGGAAGGAAGTTATTATTATTATTTTTTATTTTAATTTACAGTAGCGATGGATAAGCAACTCTATTTTTTCATAACATAGCCTACCTGTACATGTACTCTACCACCTTGTGTGTCCCAGCATGTTACACACTCACACACGCGCTGATTTTAAATGTGTGCGCGGGGGCAAACGGGGTTATTCTGCAAGTGGAACAGCGCGTTGTTGATCGCGTCACTCAGATCGCTCTGGCTAATCACGTTATCTCTTTATGTATATTAGGCAACAATAAAACGAAATATGTAATAAAACACCACTCTGCCTCTTTTCATTTAAAAAAATCTTCAACATATTAATGGCCACACAAATGTGTTTCAGGCAATGCACATTCATTATCTTCACTGCATATATTTATAACAACACGAAATATAAAACACAAACCTGCTTCTTTTTTTTTTTCATTTTAAAAATATGAAACATTATTGATCATTAAAACTGACATTTAACAAACAGAGACAGGGTTGTCATTTTATTTTATTATACATGTACATACAGTGAAGAGAATGTATAGTAAAATATTCTATATATTTTAGAATATAAAATTACACAACCCTGTCTTTTTTGTTAAATGTCAGTTTTAATGATCAATAATATCCAGTATAAAAGTATAAGTAGCCTAATATGTATAAGAAGCTATACAATGCATAACAATAAAGCAAACAATGAAGTCAAACATAAGTCAGCTCTCTAATAGGCTACAAAGTTAAAGTTAAATAACCTAAATATCTAAAGTTATGAAACTACACTTTGCCCTCAGCCAAAATGATTTGCTATTGAACAAACTATAGATTAATGAGACCAAAGATCGACTTATACACAAGACAAATTATATCTCCTGTTTAACCACAAACATCAGAAGCACTAGCCGAGGAAAAGCTGTTCCAGTCGGGGTTAGTGAGCGCTGAACGCCCGGTGATCGCCTGGATCTCACAACTCCGAACACATCAGATACGTTTTTCAAATAGGGCGGGTCTTGGCGTGGCGGGAGAAACTTCCGGGTCACGAAAAAATACCAGTGCAGAATTAGTGTTTATATCTATGGAATTAAGGATTACGATACGTATTTTGATTTCCGATTTCCATCTATAAACACAGGAAGGACAATCGGATAACGAGATTGTTTTTCGTTTTCAGTTTTTTAATATCAAAACAAAAAACTAATAATGTTTTTTGTTTTCCTATTTAATAATGGTAATTGGGAAACTGGCCGTTTTCCGTTTTTGTTTTTTTCCTTTCAAAACGAAAATCCGATGGCCGACAAGTACACGGACCCAAAATGCTGAATTTGTCGACTAACTAACCCTGTAGTAGAGCCCTGATGATGATTGTTTCTTCATGAACTCTTTCTACATCACTATAGCCTAATGCTGCTTCTTGGATTCTTTCAGGCTATATTTTATATCCACATGCATCTCATAAAATTACTAAAATTATTAAAAAAATTCCTGTGCTGAGTGAGAATATCACATGGATATCTGCAAAAAATATGATAAAACAATGTGCTTTTAAAACAACAAAAATAAATGTTTTATATATTTAAGGTAGAAAATTTACAAAATGATCTTTACTTAATATCCGAAGGATTTTTGGCATAAAAGAAAAATCGATAATTTTGACCCATACAATGCATTGTTGGCTTTTGCCACAAATATACCCGTGCGACTCGTGACTGGGTTTATGGTCAGGGTCACATATATCACACACCCCTAATGTTCACTGTGGAATACTATATATCATCTTTTGTGTTCAACAGAGGAAAGAACACAAACCCTGCAGATCTTCAGGAGAGCAGCTTTAGCTGAATCCCAGTTATCTCATATTTGATGAAGTCATCATTGATTCTGATGTTCTCGTGTTTATCGCTGTGACTCGTGTCCGCAGGAGTAACAGTAACACGTGTTCTCTTCTCGCAGATGCTGATCGCTCAGACGTCGCGTCCCGTCGCGGAGCTGCCGGCGCGGCCCACACGCGTGTGGAGCAACATCGAGAGCACGGATTGGTGGGAGCGTGTGGTGATGAGGGAGTTCCAGCCATCCGATTGGCTGGAGAAGTTCCGCATGACGAAGGAGACGTTCTTCCTGCTGTGTGGGAAACTGAAGCCGCGGCTAACCCGCCAGGACACGCGCCTGCGCCCGGCGCTGCCGCTGGAGAAGCGCGTAGCCGTAGCGCTGTGGCGTCTGGCGTCTAACGTGGAGTACCGCACCATCAGCAGCCTGTTTGGCGTGGGCCGCTCCACCGTGTGCAAGTGCGTGCGCGACGTGTGCCACGCCATCGTGCTAATGCTACGCCCGTTGTACCTGCGCTCGCCCAGCGAGCAGGAGCTGGAGGACGCGGCTCGGCTGTTCGCTACGCGCTGGGGTTTCCCGCGGTGTGTCGGAGCCGTCGGTAGCCTTCACGTGCCCATCATCGCGCCATCCAGCGACACGCAGCACTACTGGAACAGCCGCGGATGGCTATCGGTCGTCACGCAGGGCGCTGTTAACGCTCTGGGCCAGTTCTGGGACGTGTGCGCAGGGTTCCCGGGCAGCACCGAACACTCGGAGATCCTGCAGAACTCGACGCTGTGGGCACGAGGGTGCGAGCGTGGGTTTCTCCCACCACTAGACTTCATGGGCCGCCCACTAGGACACCTGATGCTAGGCGACGCCGGGTTCCCGCTGAAGCGCTGGCTGATGAAGAGCCACCCAGAGTCGCTCGAGCTCACGGCGGGGCAGCGCGCATTTAACCGGCGGCTAGAGCGCGCGCGGGCCGTGGTGGACCTAGCGTTCCTGCGGCTCCGCGCGCGCTGGCAGTGCCTGCTGAAGCGTAACGACTGCCGCATGGACGTGGTGCCCACGATGATCGAGGCGTGCTGCGTCCTGCACAACGTGTGCGAGCTCCACGGGGACGCTTTCGACGCGCGCTGGGAGGAGGCGGTGCGTAGCGAGGAGAGCCCACAGCCCGCGGATGAGGTGTCTCCCGCTAGCGACGACCCCGACGCACAGGAAGTGCGCGAGCTGTTCTGCGAGTACTTCCTGCAGCAGGAGAACCAGCAGAGGACGCTCGACTGCTAGGAGGAGGAGTGGAAACATCGGGAGACACTTCTGATCTGACTGACATTTGTAGGCCAGTAGTTTTTTACTCTCAAATATTACAAGCTCACACACACTAACTCACACATGCGCACGCACGCTTACACACACACACACTCACTCAAACACACACACATTTATTTTTTTACATGGAAAACCACTGGATTACAGTACGTAATTGCTAGGAGGAGTGGGAAACAATGATTAGGGTTGGGAATCGGATACTTGTTATAAAATTAAAATTTCAATTGCTCTTATCGATTCCTCTGTGAGCATTTTGATATGATTGTAAAACGTTCAAGCGCGAGAGACTGTGTGTTGTGTATCAGTATATTGGATCCGTGCAGCTCTTAAAGTGACAGCACTAATATTCCTGCAGTCTCTATAATAACACTAATCAAACAACAGAAGACAGAGAAATCGCTTGCTAGGAGGACCACGACGGACTCATGGACACAGAACATCACAATAAGAGGCTTTTATACTGAAGAAAGACACACTTCTGATCTTACAGATGTTTGTTGGCCAGTTCTAGCGACGATCACGGATTACAGGACGTCACTCATCTGACAAGTGCCGATCCAACATGGTCGATCCGTGAAAACAAGCTCCGGCGGTCCGGTGTGAATCTGTGCTGGAGACCGTCAGTGTGTGTGTGTTTGTGGAGGATGTTGCCACGTAATGTGATTCTCTACACTTGTGTGAACTTGTGTTTATACTTCCACTTATAATCAGTAGCTGATCTGAACACACTGAGACGTCAGACGTCGTGATCGAGAGTGACGTCAGGGAAGAGCAGAGATCGGGTCTGACGAAGCGTCCCGTATGTTTGAGGACTGTGTTTCCCAAACTAGTCACGCAGTACACTGAACTCTATTGTTGTCTTTGGGAAACACACAACCGGACAGTGAGCCGATCATGTGACCCGATCATGTTATTCGTTAGTGTGAAAGTAAAGAAATGTTCTTCTTCAAAAAGACTGTTTTAAATGGATGGATATATTTTAATTAGAGATGTCAAAAAGTACAGACTTCAGTTCCAAGTTGGTACTGAAATTTTAGGATTGTGCCGCTTTGAGCAGAATCATAAACGCTCTGATTGGCCATTTTGGCATCGGCCAACACTGATTGCGCTCAGCGTACGTCTGTGATTGGCTACAATGATCAGCGCTTTAAAAACATGTTGTAAATATACATCAATGAGGCTCTCCACCGAGCGCTTGCATAGATACCCATGTGAGCGTCTATCAGCAGACCGATCCGGTGCTCCCAAACGCTCCCGTTCCCGCTTTATAAAACACTCCCAAACGCTCCCGTTCCCAATTTATAAAACACTCTCAAACGCTCCCGTTCCCGCTTTATAAAACACTCCCAAACGCTCCCGTTCCCGCTTTATAAAACACTCCCAAGCGCTCCCGTTCCCAATTTATAAAACACTCCCAAACGCTCCCGTTCCCGCTTTATAAAACACTCCCAAACCCTCCCGTTCCCGCTTTATAAAACACTCCCAAGCGCTCCCGTTCCCAATTTATAAAACACTCTCAAACGCTCCCGTTCCCGCTTTATAAAACACTCTCAAACGCTCCCGTTCCCGCTTTATAAAACACTCCCAAGCGCTCCCGTTCCCAATTTATAAAACACTCCCAAACGCTCCCGTTCCCGCTTTATAAAACACTCCCAAACCCTCCCGTTCCCGCTTTATAAAACACTCCCAAGCGCTCCCGTTCCCAATTTATAAAACACTCCCAAACACTCCCGTTCCCGCTTTATAAAACACTCCCAAACGCTCCCGTTCCCGCTTTATAAAACACTCCCAAACGCTCCCGTTCCCGCTTTATAAAACACTCCCAAACGCTCCCGTTCCCAATTTATAAAACACTCTCAAACTCTCCCGTTCCCGCTTTATAAAACACTCACAAACGCTCCCATTCCCGCTTTATAAAACACTCCCAAACGCTCCCGTTCCCGCTTTATAAAACACTCCCAAACGCTCCCATTCCCGCTTTATAAAACACTCTCAAACGCTCCCATTCCCGCTTTATAAAACACTCTCAAACGCTCCCGTTCCTGTGTTATAAAACACTCCCAAACGCTCCCATTCCCGCTTTATAAAACACTCCCAAACGCTCCCTTTCCCAATTTGTAAAACACTCCCAAACGCTCCCGTTCCCGCTTTATAAAACACCCCCAAACGCTCCCTTTCCCAATTTATAAAACACTCCCAAACGCTCCCGTTCCCGCTTTATAAAACACTCCCAAAGCTCCCGTTCCCAATTTATAAAACACTCTCAAACTCTCCCGTTCCCGCTTTATAAAACACTCTCAAACGCTCCCGTTCCCGCTTTATAAAACACTCCCAAACGCTCCCATTCCCGCTTTATAAAACACTCTCAAGCGCTCCCGTTCCTGCTTTATAAAACACTCCCAAACGCTCCCATTCCCGTTTTATAAAACACTCCCAAACGCTCCCATTCCCGCTTTATAAAACACTCTCAAGCGCTCCCGTTCCTGCTTTATAAAACACTCCCAAACGCTCCCGTTCCCGCTTTATAAAACACTCCCAAGCGCTCCCGTTCCCAATTTATAAAACACTCCCAAACGCTCCCGTTCCCGCTTTATAAAACACTCCCAAACCCTCCCGTTCCCGCTTTATAAAACACTCCCAAGCGCTCCCGTTCCCAATTTATAAAACACTCTCAAACGCTCCCGTTCCCGCTTTATAAAACACTCTCAAACGCTCCCGTTCCCGCTTTATAAAACACTCCCAAGCGCTCCCGTTCCCAATTTATAAAACACTCCCAAACGCTCCTGTTCCCGCTTTATAAAACACTCCCAAACCCTCCCGTTCCCGCTTTATAAAACACTCCCAAGCGCTCCCGTTCCCAATTTATAAAACACTCCCGTTCCTGCTTTATAAAACACTCCCAAACGCTCCCGTTCCCGCTTTATAAAACACTCCCAAACGCTCCCGTTCCCGCTTTATAAAACACTCCCAAACGCTCCCGTTCCCAATTTATAAAACACTCTCAAACTCTCCCGTTCCCGCTTTATAAAACACTCCCAAACGCTCCCATTCCCGCTTTATAAAACACTCTCAAGCGCTCCCGTTCCTGCTTTATAAAACACTCCCAAACGCTCCCATTCCCGCTTTATAAAACACTCCCAAACGCTCCCGTTCCCGCTTTATAAAACACTCCCAAACGCTCCCATTCCCGCTTTATAAAACACTCTCAAACGCTCCCGTTCCTGTGTTATAAAACACTCCCAAACGCTCCCATTCCCGCTTTATAAAACACTCCCAAACGCTCCCTTTCCCAATTTATAAAACACTCCCAAACGCTCCCGTTCCCGCTTTATAAAACACTCCCAAACGCTCCCTTTCCCAATTTATAAAACACTCCCAAACGCTCCCGTTCCCGCTTTATAAAACACTCCCAAACGCTCCCGTTCCCAATTTATAAAACACTCTCAAACTCTCCCGTTCCCGCTTTATAAAACACTCTCAAACGCTCCCGTTCCCGCTTTATAAAACACTCCCAAACGCTCCCATTCCCGCTTTATAAAACACTCTCAAGCGCTCCCGTTCCTGCTTTATAAAACACTCCCAAACGCTCCCATTCCCGTTTTATAAAACACTCCCAAACGCTCCCATTCCCGCTTTATAAAACACTCTCAAGCGCTCCCGTTCCTGCTTTATAAAACCCTCTCAAACGCTCCCGTTCCCAATTTATAAACCCCCAAAACGCTCCCATTCTGCTTTATAAAACACTCTCAAACACTCCCGTTGCCGCTTTATAAAACACTCTCAAACGCTCCCGTTGCCGCTTTATAAAACACTCTCAAACGCTCCTGTTCTCGCTTTATAAAACACTCTCAAACGCTCCCGTTCCCGCTTTATAAAACACTCTCAAACGCTCCCGTTCCCAATTTATAAACCCCCAAAACGCTCCCATTCTGCTTTATAAAACACTCTCAAATGCTCCCGTTCCCGCTTTATAAAACACCCTCAAACACTCCTGTTCCCGCTTTATGAAACACTCTCAAACGCTCCTGTTCTCGCTTTATAAAACACTCTCAAACGCTCCCGTTCCCGCTTTATAAAACACTCTCAAACGCTCCCGTTCCCAATTTATAAAACACTCCCAAACGCTCCCATTCTGCTTTATAAAACACTCTCAAACGCTCCCGTTCCCACTTTATAAAACACCCTCAAACACTCCTGTTCCCGCTTTATGAAACACTCTCAAACGCTCCTGTTCCCGCTTTATGAAACACTCTCAAACGCTCCCGTTTCCAATTTATAAACCCCCAAAACGCTCCCGTTCCCAATTTATAAACCCCCAAAACGCTCCCATTCTGCTTTATAAAACACTCTCAAACGCTCCCGTTCCCGTTTTATAAAACACTCTCAAACGCTCCCGTTCCCGCTTTATAAAACACACTCAAACGCTCCTGTTCCCGCTTTATAAAACACTCTCAAACACTCCTGTTCCCGCTTTATGAAACATTCTCAAACGCTCCTGTTCCCAATTTATAAAACACTCTCAAACGCTCCCGTTCCCGCTTTATAAAACACTCTCAAACGCTCCCGTTCCCGCTTTATAAAACACTCTCAAACGCTCCCGTTCCCGCTTTATGAAACACTCTCAAACACTCCCGTTCCCAATTTTTAAACCCCCAAAACACTCCCGTTCCCAATTTATAAAACACTCTCAAACGCTCCCGTTCCCAATTTATAAAACACTCTCAAACGCTCCCGTTCCCGCGTTATAAAACACTCTCAAACGCTCCCATTCCCGCTTTATGAAACACTCTCAAACGCTCCCGTTCCCAATTTATAAACCCCCAAAACACTCCCGTTCCCAATTTATAAAACACTCTCAAACGCTCCCGTTCCCAATTTATAAAACACTCTCAAACGCTCCCGTTCCCGCTTTATAAAACACTCTCAAACGCTCCCGTTCCCGCTTTATGAAACACTCTCAAACGCTCCCGTTCCCAATTTTTAAACCCCCAAAACACTCCCGTTCCCAATTTATAAAACACTCTCAAACGCTCCCGTTCCCAATTTATAAAACACTCTCAAACGCTCCCGTTCCCGCTTTATAAAACACTCTCAAACGCTCCCATTCCCGCTTTATGAAACACTCTCAAACGCTCCCGTTCCCAATTTATAAACCCCCAAAACACTCCCGTTCCCAATTTATAAAACACTCTCAAACGCTCCCGTTCCCAATTTATAAAACACTCTCAAACGCTCCCGTTCCCAATTTATAAAACACTCTCAAACGCTCCCGTTCCCGCTTTATGAAACACTCTCAAACGCTCCCGTTCCCAATTTATAAACCCCCAAAACGCTCCTGTTCCTGCTTTATAAAACACCCTCAAGCGCTCCCATTCCCAATTTAGAAAACACTCTCAAACGCTCCCGATCCCAATTTATAAAACACTCTCAAACGCTCCCGTTCCCAATTTATAAAACACTCTCAAACGCTCCCGTTCCCGCTTTATGAAACACTCTCAAACGCTCCCGTTCCCAATTTATAAACCCCCAAAACGCTCCTGTTCCTGCTTTATAAAACACCCTCAAGCGCTCCCATTCCCAATTTAGAAAACACTCTCAAACGCTCCCGATCCCAATTTATAAAACACTCTCAAACGCTCCCGTTCCCAATTTATAAAACACTCTCAAACGCTCCCGTTCCTGCTTTATAAAACACTCTCAAACGCTCCCGTTCCCAATTTATAAAACTCTCTCAAACGCTCCCGTTCCCGCTTTATAAAACACTCTCAAACGCTCCCGTTCCCGCTTTATAAAACACTCTCAAACGCTCCCGTTCCCGCTTTATAAAACACTCTCAAGCGCTCCCGTTCCCGCTTTATAAAACGCTCTCAAGCGCTCCCGTAAGTTGATCATTGTAGCCAATCACAGACAGATCTGATGAGCACATGAACAAAATGGCTAATCAGAGGAGTTTATGATTCCACTCAGCGGCCAATCTTAAAATTTCAGTATTGACTTGGAACCGAAGTCTACTTTTTGACAACACTAGTTTTAATAATCATTCACTAAAATTCTTTGAAATCATTAAACATGAGAACGTTGGAAATGTCTCATTATGATATTCTATGTGATGTTATTATGTGTCATGAACTTATGAATATAAATTCATTCAGTTACTTTTTGATAAATCTTTCCGTGTTATTATTATTATTATGATGATGATGATGAAAGAATGATCATTTGTTCTAAGGGTGCTCCGATTGATCGGTTGCCGATCATAATCGGCTTATAATTGCTTTGGGATGTGTGATCGGCGCTCTATAAAGGCCGATTCAGAAAAGCCGATCGCAAAACTTGCGAGAATTTTTTACGCCCTGGTAAAAATGGCTTCACCGTTCTGGCAATTCGACAAAGTGTGTGAAAAAGACAATTCATTAGCAATCTGCAATGTGTGTACCATGCCGCTGCAGGCTTGTCAAACTGCGCAGCCGCTCTCATCCAGTAAATAAATCAATCGATCCGTAAACAATGCTTGAGTTCTTAAATGGTCTAGCGGTAGAGCTTTTGCCAAGTGTGTCAGAGGTTACGGGTTCTAATCCGCACTCGTATAGTTTTTTCTATCTCATCAAAACTGAATGTGTTCATCAGTGGTTACAGTCTGTATCAAGCAGGGACACGTTTGTGTGCATTTTATTTTGTGATTTCACCGGAATGAATAAAGAGTCTCCGCAACGCCACGGCGATAGATTGAAGTGTCCGAGTGAAGCCTGCGCGAGCAGAGAACACTGTCTCCATGCAACGGATAGCCGCGGACACATGCGCTCAGCTTGAGTTCAAAAACTACACATTTTAGCCCTAGATCTCTTATTTAATAGCGAACTAAATTAATGCTCTGCTAGTTAACTGGTGATGTTTTATTTATTTGTATTAGGTACATATGTGCCTAAATGTTACAAAAATTGGTGGGGCACATAAGCCTGGCTAAGTCTCATTGAGACTTGGGTCTGGGAACCACATGTTCATTTTCTCTTATTTGAGGCGTGGTTTACGAATGCCCAGAGCCGTTTATTGGGTGCTAAGAATGTCTATCAAATGCGCCTGTAACTCATAGCCAATCGTTTCAAGTATACCAGATGACGTATGTAGAGCGACAGAAATTAGACGAGGAAGAAGACGATGGGTCAGAGATTTATGTGTACACGATGGCGTGTATCTAACGTCCTTTTCACACCGCATGCGTGAGCGGCGTGTATTTTTTCCGGCGTGCATGTTAATCAATTAAAGTGAAAGCACACTTTTGATGGACAAAAATAAATATGATTTCACACAAAAAGTGCCCAAAATGCACAGAATAAATATGATTTCACACAAAAAGTGCCCAAAATCCACAGAATAAGCATGTCTAGTGAGTTTTAACAAGAACTTGAGTAGGCAAATAAAAGAAAATAAAGACTCAAAAATATTTATAGAAGATTTAGGCTACCCGGTAAAAACTTGTTTTTAATTATTCAGTTTGGGTGAAAGTTGTGTATTATATAAAAAAACTAAAGTAAACTAGCCAGAAAATATTATATATAGACGTTCTTTTAGTTTATGTAATACACAGACATCTACATAGGCTAGCACAACCCAAATTAAACCCGAGCGTGTGTTTTTTTTGTGTGTGTTTTGATTTTTATCCACGGAGTTTGTAGTCTTGTAAACATATCGAAACCATGACTGAAACTAATAGATTGGAGCCATTTTCTGGGTTGTTTTGTTGTTTAACATTTATATGCGAATGTTGTACACCACCCCATAGCAAACTTTCAAGACTATCAATGTTTAAATGACCAACTTCTAAAATCAAATGTATAGTTGTCTTCGTAAAGAATTTTTGCTCGCTTATATATGTAGCTTTGGAGCCGCTGCTGTGACACTGTACAAACGCTTCCAGTGTGAATACTCTCGCGCGTCTGCAGCTGCAGTGACGATGTAGTTACGCTGATGCGCTGCTCAAGTGCCGCTCACGCTTGCGGTGTGAAACGGCCGTAAGACTGCATCGGAGGGTAACTTGCGTCTGCTGCCATGTTGGATCCATAGCTTTAAACAAACTGCTTTGGTGTGTTGCGTAGACGTCGTCATCGTCTTGCTGCTCCCTCCCCGTTCTGTGATTGGTTCCCTAGATGTGGCGAAAATCTGGACATTGAATCCAGACTGCCTAGCTGCGTGAATAAAATCGCACTGCGGCAAGGCAGCATGGGGAAACCCAGGCTTGGGGGACAATATCGCTCCTGAGGAAAAGTGGTGGGACAGACTTCACTGGATCTAAACAAATCAATCTAACCATAGATGTGACCAGTAGTGCTGGCTTTCTTAATCGGTTTAAAATAATTTTGCAAGGGTTCTTGCAAAAAAATAATGATAATAATAATAATTTTACCAAAAAATGATGATTAAGAAGTAGGCCTAAGCTTTGGGAGAGAAATTAATCTAATAATCTCTAACCCCCCGCTCTCCTTCTCTTCCTCACTCTCCCTCTTTCTCTACCTCACTCTCTTTCTCACTCTCCATCTCTTTCTCTTCCTCACTCTCCCTCTTTCTCTACCTCCCTCTCCCTCTCTTTCTCTACCTCACTCTCCCTCTCTTTCTCCACCTCACTCTCCCTCTCTTTCTCCACCTCACTCTCCCTCTCTTTCTCCACCTCACTCTCCCTCTCTTTCTCTACCTCACTCTCCCTCTCTTTCTCCACCTCACTCTCCCTCTCTTTCTCTACCTCACTCTCCCTCTCTTTCTCCACCTCACTCTCCCTCTCTTTCTCTACCTCACTCTCCCTCTCTTTCTCTACCTCACTCTCCCTCTCTTTCTCTACCTCACTCTCTTTCTCACTCTCCATCTCTTTCTCTTCCTCACTCTCCCTCTCTTTCTCTACCTCCCTCTCCCTCTCTTTCTCTACCTCACTCCCTCTCTTTCTCTCCCTCTGTTTCTCTACCTCACTCTCCCTCTCTTTCTCCACCTCACTCTCCCTCTCTTTCTCCACCTCACTCTCCCTCTCTTTCTCCACCTCACTCTCCCTCTCTTTCTCTACCTCACTCTCCCTCTCTTTCTCTACCTCACTCTCCCTCTCTTTCTCTCCCTCTGTTTCTCTACCTCACTCTCCCTCTCTTTCTCCACCTCACTCTCCCTCTCTTTCTCCACCTCACTCTCCCTCTCTTTCCCCACCTCACTCTCCCTCTCTTTCTCTACCTCACTCTCCCTCTCTTTCTCCACCTCACTCTCCCTCTCTTTCTCCACCTCACTCTCCCTCTCTTTCTCCACCTCACTCTCCCTCTCTTTCTCCACCTCACTCTCCCTCTCTTTCTCCACCTCACTCTCCCTCTCTTTCTCCACCTCACTCTCCCTCTCTTTCTCCACCTCACTCTCCCTCTCTTTCTCTACCTCACTCTCCCTCTCTTTCTCTACCTCACTCTCCCTCTCTTTCTCTCCCTCTGTTTCTCTACCTCACTCTCCCTCTCTTTCTCTACCTCACTCTCCCTCTCTTTCTCTACCTCACTCTCCCTCTCTTTCTCTACCTCACTCTCCCTCTGTTTCTCTACCTCACTCTCCCTCTCTTTCTCTACCTCACTCTCCCTCTCTTTCTCTACCTCAGTCTCCCTCTCTTTCTCTACCTCACTCTCCCTCTCTTTCTCTACCTCACTCTCCCTCTCTTTCTCTCCCTCTGTTTCTCTACCTCACTCTCCCTCTCTTTCTCTACCTCACTCTCCCTCTCTTTCTCTACCTCACTCTCCCTCTCTTTCTCTACCTCACTCTCCCTCTGTTTCTCTACCTCACTCTCCCTCTCTTTCTCTACCTCACTCTCCCTCTGTTTCTCTACCTCACTCTCCCTCTCTTTCTCTACCTCACTCTCCCTCTCTTTCTCTACCTCAGTCTCCCTCTCTCTTCCTCTCTAAATGCACACAAAATCTGACTGAGCATCCCAGAAAAAAGAATAATTGTAGATAGATACAGATATGGAAGTTGTTATTTGTATTTTTGTTGCTGTGAACTTTTCTACCTGTGGTCCTTTTAAGTGTATTAGAAAAACTGATGGCTGACTGACTCAAAACATTAGTTTGGCTATAGCCTTTTTTTTGTTGCAGTTTTTAGTTTAAATAGTCTAAAACTAAACTTAAAGACTCAGATATTCTATCTTTTATCTTTTTTTATTTTATATTCTACAGGAAAGTTGTATTTGTCAAGCTCAAGTTATTATGCTGGACATGTTGCTTGCAAATAAATACACAGGTGTCAATTCATGATACATTGTCTTCTCTTAATTGTAATACTTAATCTACATTGTTGTTAAATATAGTTTAATAAATAATGCTACATGATAAATAGAAGGCTTCCAATAGACCCTGTAATCTGTGATCGGTATCGGGTGATACAGCTTCCAGTAATCGGGGATCACTGATCGGCCCCAAAAATCGTGTCGGAGAACCCCTAGTATGTTCAATTCAATTCACATTTATTTCTATAGTGCCTTTCACAATACACATCAAAGCCGCTTTACAGAAAATGCACGAGTGCACAATACAGTTTACAGTGATCTGTCATCAGAGTTATGTATTTCAGAAATGTACATATATAAAATCACAGTTAGCTAAAAATGTATTAATCTAAACAATAATAATTTAAGGCAGAAACATTGTGCTCATTGAAGTGGTGAACACTTGTTTGGTAATAAATGATTATGTGTGAAGGATCCTGTATTAGTGCTCATCATAACTGCCGTCTGTCTCTGTACGGCTTTATATTAATCCGAGGATTACATAGGTCGACTGGAGGAAGAGAGAGGTGTATTAGGGTCAAGGGTCATTTGGGATTAGGGTTAGTGTTAGGAACTCTCTGTCCTTCAGGAACGTGTTCACTCTGAGAAGGTTCGCTCTGAGAGAAGTTTCCCATCATGCTCCACCCGCTCCTGATCTTCATGGTCGTGGTCAACATGTCCCTGACCATCGTGTTCTGGACGCTGCTGATGTCCGAGGTCTTCTTTAAAGAGTCTGAGACTGAGGACGTGTGATCATCATGTAGATCGCACTCGCTTCGTAGACGAGCCTTTCCCTCCTCCGGTTTAAAGGCTTCCGTCACACTTTTCTGGTTCGATTTGTTCCGTAGTAAAAAGCAGCGTTTGGGAATTGTGAAGAATTCATGTTCATTTACAGGTAAGAGCAAAATCGTCTCGTGTTTCAACTTTCCTTCGCTCATATAATCTTTAGAATTAGTTTGCATAGATTGATTTCTTTTGAACTCTAGAGATCATCACGATCGTAGACACTGATGGATAATATTCACTGATCAATATTCAGATACTGTTTAAAACACTCAACAGTATCCTCTTCTCAAACTAGCACCCAATAATGAATATGTGTTGTAGTCGAGGCACCTCTATTTATACGGCGCTTTAAGTCAAGTCAAGTCACCTTTATTTATATAGCACTTTTACAATACAAATTGTTTCAAAGCAGCTTTAAAGAGATAACAGGAAAGTAAAGTTGTAATAGTATTGTTAAATTCAAAATTAAATGTTCCCAACTAAACAAGCCAAAAGCCAATGGCGAATGAACGCGAAAAAAGGCGACAGTGGCAAGGAACCAAAACTCTATCAGGTGACAGAATGGAGTAAAAAACCTTGGGAGAACCCAGGCTCAGTCGGGGGGCCAGTCCTCCTTTGGCCAACAAACGAACAGTGAGTCATTACGCCGGTGTGGAGACGAGTTTGTTGAGGTGTCCATGAGGCCTTCACAGTGTTGATGAGGCTGGCACTTCAGGGATGCGTTGTCGTCGTGTCCAAGTGATGGTCCTTCATCAGATCTGGATAAGGCCTGGATCCGGCGGACTGCGGTAAACCTTGGGATAAACAGAGAGACTAATATTAGCGTAGACGCCATCCTTCTTATGATGTACAAAGTACATCAGGATTTATGGGAAGTGTTCCCGGTTCCGGCTGATCTAAACTATTCAGCCTAATATTGAATTATAGCAATCTATAATGTGTTATGTGTATGCTAAGCCAAAGAGATGTGTTTTTAGTCTAGATTTGAACTGACGGACTGTGTCTGCTTCCCGGACAATGTTAGGAAGATTGTTCCAAAGTTTTGGTGCCAAGTAGGAAAAGGATCTACCGCCAGCAGTCGATTTAGATATTCTAGGTATTATCAACTGGCCAGAATTTTGAGATCGCAATAGACGTGAAGGACTATAATGCGTTAAGAGCTCGCTCAAGTACTGGGGAGCTAAACCATTTAGTGCTTTGTAAGTAATCAGCAATATTTTAAAATGTATACGATGTTTAATAGGGAGCCAATGCAGTGTTGACAGAACCGGGCTAATATGGTCGTACTTCCTGGCTCTGGTAAGAACTCTAGCGGCTGCGTTTTGGACCAGCTGTAGTTTGTTTATTAAGCGTGCAGGGCAACCACCCAGTAGAGCATTACAATAATCTAGCCTTGAGGTCATGAACGCATGAACTAATTGTTCCGCATTTGTCAATGAGAGCATATGAAGTAATTTAGATATATTTTCAAGATGGAAAAATGTGCTTTTACAGATACTAGACACGTGACTTTCAAATGAGACATTGGTATCAAAGAGCACACCCAGGTTCCTAACTGACGACGAAGGCTTGACAGAGCAGCCATCAAGTGTTAAACAGTATTCTAGGTTATTATGTGTGGAAGTTTTTCTCCAATAATTAGAATCTCTGTTTTTTCAGAATTTAGTAGAAGGAAATTACTAGTCATCCAATTTTTTTTATATCAGCTATGCATTCCGTTAATTTTGTGAATTGGTAAGTTTCTTTAGGTTTTGAGGAAATATAGAGCTGAGTATCATCAGCATAACAGTGAAAACTAATTCCATGTTTCCTAATGATATCTCCTAACGGTAGCATATACAGAGTGAACAGCAGCGGTCCTAGTACTGAGCCTTGTGGTACGCCATACTGAACTTTTGACCGATAAGACATCTCTTCATTTACTGCTACAAACTGATAACGGTCAGATAAGTATGACTTAAACCATGCTAGTGCAATTCCACTAATGCCAACATAGTTTTCTAGTCTATTTAAGAGAATGTTGTGGTCAATGGTGTCAAATGCAGCAATAAGATCAAGTAACACTAATAGAGAGATACAACCACGATCGGATGATAAGAGCAAATCATTTGTGACTTTAATGAGAGCAGTCTCAGTACTATGGTACGGTCTAAATCCGGACTGGAAATCCTCGCAGATATTTCTTTCAAGAAAGGAACACAGTTGTGAGGATACTGCCTTTTCTATTATCTTTGACAGAAAAGGCAAATTCGAGATCGGCCTGTAATTGACTAATTCCGTAGGATCAAGTTGCGTTTTTTTAACAAACGGTTTAATCATAGCCAGCTTAAAGGGTTTTCAGTACGTATCTTAGAGACAAAGACGAATTAATGATATTGAAAAGAGGATCTATGACTTCTGGAAGCATTTCTTTCAATAGTTTAGTCGGTATAGGGTCTAACATACAAGTTGTCGATTTAGATGAGTTAACGATTTTGCAAAATTCCTCTTCTCCTATAGCAACGAATGAATCAAATTTTTCCTCAGGGACACTACAATGTACTCCCTGATGCGATACTGTAGTAGACGGATTTAAGATTAGATTAGATTTAACAATATAGAGTTTGTAAGGTCGCGCTCGATCGGCCCAAAGTCCGGCATCCGACCAGCACAGGGGCTCTGCGTGTTACTGTCTTTTCTCGCGGCAAATTATTTTTGGTTAAATTCAATACATTTTGTCATATGTATTAACTCGTTACTTCATCTGACTCCATAAATGAAAAGGTTTTAATTATATCTGTGCATCATTAAATGTGAACAAAGGTTTTACTATTCATTTTAAACTTCTTGAATGAAAATAATGTCAAATTCAATTAGAATAATCAATATAACAGTTTATTATGTCAGGTAAATATATCATTACAATTTCATAATCAATTCAAAGATAATCAATGCAAAACATCAAATGCTCTTGAACAAAGAGGAAAATGTTTACCCGACATTAGGAATGCGTGGGAACGAGAGACTCAGCTCTCGACCTCACAGGCTGATCTCAAATACAGAAAAGCCATGAGCTCTCGCTGCGTTTCATTATATACCAAGAAAGAGGAAATTTCTATCCACGGAAAGAGGTGTAGATGAGGATGAGGGAGGGAGTGGGGTCGAGGGAAAGAGGTGTAGATGAGGATGAGGGAGGGAGTGGGGTCGAGGGAAAGAGGTGTAGATGAGGATGAGGGAGGGAGTGGGGTCGAGGGAAAGAGATGTAGATGAGAATGAGGGAGGGAGTGGGGTCGAGGGAAAGAGGTGTAGATGAGGATGAGGGAGGGAGTGGGGTAGAGGGAAAGAGGTGTAGATGAGGATGAGGGAGGGAGTAGGGTCGAGGGAAAGAGGTGTAGATGAGGATGAGGGAGGGAGTGGGGTCGAGGGAAAGAGGTGTAGATGAGGATGAGGGAGGGAGTGGGGTCGAGGGAAAGAGGTGTAGATGAGGATGAGGGAGGGAGTGGGGTCGAGGGAAAGAGGTGTAGATGAGGATGAGGGAGGGAGTGGGGGTCGAGGGAAAGAGGTGTAGATGAGAATGAGGGAGGGAGTGGGGTCGAGGGAAAGAGGTGTAGATGAGGATGAGGGAGGGAGTGGGGGTCGAGGGAAAGAGGTGTAGATGAGGATGAGGGAGGGAGTGGGGGTCGAGGGAAAGAGGTGTAGATGAGGATGAGGGAGGGAGTGGGGTCGAGGGAAAGAGGTGTAGATGAGGATGAGGGAGGGAGTGGGGTCGAGGGAAAGAGGTGTAGATGAGGATGAGGGAGGGAGTGGGGTCGAGGGAAAGAGGTGTAGATGAGGATGAGGGAGGGAGTGGGGTCGAGGGAAAGAGGTGTAGATGAGGATGAGGGAGGGAGTGGGGTCGAGGGAAAGAGGTGTAGATGAGGATGAGGGAGGGAGTGGGGTCGAGGGAAAGAGGTGTAGATGAGGATGAGGGAGGGAGTGGGGTCGAGGGAAAGAGGTTTAGATGAGGATGAGGGAGGGAGTGGGGGTCGAGGGAAAGAGGTGTAGATGAGGATGAGGGAGGGAGTGGGGTCGAGGGAAAGAGGTGTAGATGAGGATGAGGGAGGGAGTGGGGGTCGAGGGAAAGAGGTGTAGATGAGGATGAGGGAGGGAGTGGGGTCGAGGGAAAGAGGTGTAGATGAGGATGAGGGAGGGAGTGGGGTCGAGGGAAAGAGGTGTAGATGAGAATGAGGGAGGGAGTGGGGTCGAGGGAAAGAGGTGTAGATGAGGATGAGGGAGGGAGTGGGGTCGAGGGAAAGAGGTGTAGATGAGGATGAGGGAGGGAGTGGGGGTCGAGGGAAAGAGGTGTAGATGAGGATGAGGGAGGGAGTGGGGTCGAGGGAAAGAGGTATAGATGAGGATGAGGGAGGGAGTGGGGTCGAGGGAAAGAGGTGTAGATGAGGATGAGGGAGGGAGAGGGGGTCGAGGGAAAGAGGTGTAGATGAGGATGAGGATGAGGGAGTGGGGTCGAGGGAAATAGGTGTATATGAGGATGAGGGAGGGAGTGGGGGTCGAGGGAAAGAGATGTAGATTAGGGTGAGGGAGGGAGTGGGGTCGAGGGAAAGAGGTGTAGATTAGGATGAGGGAGGGAGTGGGGTCGAGGGAAAGAGGTGTAGATGAGGATGAGGGAGGGAGTGGGGGTCGAGGGAAAGAGGTGTAGATGAGGATGAGGCTGAGGGAGGGAGTGGGGGTCGAGGGAAAGAGGTGTAGATGAGGATGAGGGAGGGAGTGGGGTCGAGGGAAATAGGTGTATATGAGGATGAGGGAGGGAGTGGGGGTCGAGGGAAAGAGATGTAGATTAGGGTGAGGGAGGGAGTGGGGGTCGAGGAAAAGAGATGTAGATTAGGATGAGGGAGGGAGTGGGGGTCGAGGGAAAGAGGTGTAGATGAGAATGAGGATGAGGGAGGGAGTGGGGTCGAGGGAAAGAGGTGTAGATGAGGATGAGGGAGGGAGGGGGGTCGAGGAAAAGAGATGTAGATTAGGATGAGGGAGGGAGTTGGAGTCGAGGGAAAGAGGTGTAGATTAGGATGAGGGAGGGAGTGGGGTCGAGGGAAAGAGGTGTAGATGAGGATGAGGGAGGGAGTTGGAGTCGAGGGAAAGAGGTGTAGATTAGGATGAGGGAGGGAGGGGGGTCAAGGAAAAGAGATGTAGATGAGGATGAGGGAGGGAGTTGGAATCGAGGGAAAGAGGTGTAGATGAGGATGAGGGAGGTGAGGCCTTCATCTTGATAGTGCCCGAAAGTGAGTTCAATATGTTAATTTCCTTTGTTTTCTCAGAGGGTAGCACTCTCTTAAAGTTATTCCAGTTTTTCCAGTCTTACAAGTTTCACAGCAGCTTTACAGTGATAATAGTTAATACAATAGTACTGTAATAGTAATTAGATTGCTTGGCTTTACAGCAGCTCTAGAATAAAGTTATTGTCCAGATAAAGTTAGTTCTTGATTGATTCACTTCCTGGACTGGGTTAGGGTTAGGGTTAGATATTAATTATTATTTTAACTGATATTATTCTGACTGATATTAATTATTAATTATCATTATTAAACCTTCAGCGCTACATCATGATTGGAGGAAAATATTCTATTGTTTTCTCTTCAGAACATGTTTGTTGTGATACTCAGAATGTTAGGAGGGATGAAGACACATTATAACAGCAAATCCTCAAAGACATAAAGCTATTTTAGTATTCTGTATAACTCATTAAAAAAACTCATGAAAAAGAACTGTCTGATGATCCGATAAAACATGAATGCATTTCTTTACTTCACACACACTAAACATAGTTAGGGATAATGTTCTTGAGTTGTGACTCGGATGCCACCGTATCAGAATGATCCTGAAATGCTCTTGAGAGGAGAAATGGTGTAGTTGATGAACCTTCATGTGTGTAATCCTCAGACGGTCTATTATCTGGTCTGTGTTTAAATCACCCATACCCTCACTCACGGTCCCCTACACTGCCACTTTCAACAGATATTCCTTTGTACCTGAAGAGGGCGTATTAGTACCTAAATGGTACCAGTCCAGTGCCAGCTTTTGTACCGTTTTTCTGAAAGAGTGCATTACTCCAGTAATACAGTATAGTTCTCTTGAAGGAGTGAATGAAAGAGAGCAAACTGGCAGCTCCAGTAGTAATGAAAAGATAAATCTTAAACTCTGTCATGGTAACTAGCTTTTATAAACCTTTATTAAACAATTTAATTGTCAATTAAAAAGGAGTTTGATATGATATTACGGCGCTGCCCGATTGGACGAGTTCCGTCATCATCTACTCGTGAAACGGGAATGAATCCGCCCCATTGCATTATGGGTATTCTCTAGGTGTTGTCAGCATCCCAGTGCATTATGGGTATTCTCTAGGTTTTGTCAGGGTCCCAGTGCATTATGGGTATTCTCTTGCTATCGTCAGCATCCCAGTGCATTATGGGTATTCTCTGGCTGTTGTCAGAGTCCCAGTGCATTATGGGTATTCTCTAGGTGTTGTCAGCGTCCCAGTGCATTATGGGTATTCTCTAGGTGTTGTCAGCGTCCCAGTGCATTATGGGTATTCTCTAGCTGTTGTCAGCGTCCCAGTGCATTATGGGTGATCGGTAAATAACCAACAAATCCAACAATAATGCTCTTTCCTCCAGAACCAGAGGAGATCAGCAGAGAGATCAACAAATAAAGATTATAATCTTCATAAATAAACAGAGATGCTCCAATCGGTTCTCTCTAATGTAATGAACCGTTATATTTAGATAATTTTATAGATTTCTCTAGAATTCTCTCTACGCCATGTTTCAGATAAAGCAATAACAGAAACCGGTGTTAAATTAAAGATAAATAATGAGATAGTCATAATTTCTATGATTTCTTATGTCCAAATGAAAAGTAGGAAAAACATTAGAATGCATAGATCTACATAAATCATTAAACTGAGTTTCTGAGAAAAAATTACAAATACTTATGAAAAGAAGGTTGAAATCTGGGTCAACATCAAAATGATAAGAGTCGACAGATCAAAGGGTTTCAAATCGAATAAGTTGGAATCAATAATGTAAATGAAGAGTAGGATACAATAGATGTGTGATTAATCAAATACTATGAGTGGCTAATGGCTATATAGTAGCTAATGAATCAAACTCTGAGCATCTGCTTTTGTTTTGGTGGATTTTGGATATTTTCTCTCCAGATTTTTCCAGCTGTCATTTTTCACTGAAAAGTTCTCTCGCTTTTTCTTCTGCTTCACACACCTTTCCTCTTTCACTCTTTAATGCCATCTTGACTGGCTCTCCAGATATTCTGTCCCGTCTCAAATTGAGATCTAACTTGTGCAAATTGTGTCCAGACCTGTCCTGATTTCATTACAGATTGTAGTGCAAGTTTTACATGAGATTTTAAGTTCGTCATGGCCATTTCTAGACTCACTCATTTCTAAACTTGCTTTGACAGGCCATCAATCCTCCTGTCTGAAGAATCAACTATGATTTGTGCTCATGTTTTTGAAATGTTTTTCTTGTTGTTCTGTAAAGTCTCTTTTCTCGCACTTGAATCATGGTGACATATAAAGTTCACCGGAAGCCAGAAACCTCCCCAAAACACCATTAAAGTCCTCAGTTTTGCCGCTTACAGTAGTTCCTAACGCAGTCTTCAGAAAAAATATATACTTCAGGCAGATCTTCAGATGATTAATCCGGTTGTGGGAGGAGTCATGTCAGACCAGGTGTTTGCTGAGACTCCAGGAGCAGGGCATTATGGGATCTCTGCTGAAGGCTTGTTAGATAAACTCTTGGATTAGTTTTAGAGATGATTATGACGATGTTTTCAAATGCCATCAGTGGATTATAGCAGAATGGCACATCGCACGGACACACACAGACCAGTGTTCGAAGACCAGCATGCCTCACCCGGTACTGATAATCATGGTGGTCTTCAATGTGGGCATAACCATCGTGGAGTGGACGTTTCTCCTGTACGAACTCATGCGGTTAAATATAGCAGATCCAGATGAAGTGTGTCCAGAATAGAGGAGATCCGCAGTTCAGGAGCATGAGGAGTTTAGGGTTAGATCTTGCATGAAGGTAAGAGCTGTGTCTGAGTTACAGTGTTTATAAGAGTGTGAAGTGTGTAAAGTGTGTGAAATGTGTAAAGTGTGTAAAGTGTGTGACGCATGTGAAGCGTGTGAGATGTTTTTAACGCTTCTGAAGTATGTGTAACGTGTGGAGTGTGTGAAGTGTGTGAAGCGTGTGAGATGTGTGTAACGCGTGTGAAGTGTGTGAAGCGTGTGAGATGTGTGTAACGCGTGTGAATTATGTGTGAAGTGTATGTGACGTGTGTGGAGTGTGTGAAGCGTGTGACGGGTGTGAAGTTTGTGACGGGTGTGTAGTGTGGGACGAGTGTGGTGGGTGTGTAGTGTGTGAAGTGTGTGACGGGTGTGGTGGTGTGTAGTGTGTGACGGGTATGTAGTGTGTGACGGGTGTGTAGTGTGTGACTGGTGTGTAATGTGTGACTGGTGTGTAGTGTGTGGTGTGTGAAGTGTGTGACGGGTGTGAAGTTTGTGACGGGTCTGTAGTGTGGGACGAGTGTGGTGGGTGTGTAGTGTGTGTAGTGTGTGACTGGTGTGGTGGTGTGTAGTTTGTGACGGGTATGTAGTGTGTGACGAGTGTGTAGTGTGTGGTGTGTGATGGGTGTGGTGGTGTGCGGCGGGTGTGTAGTGTGTGGTGGGTGTGTAGTAATGTACAATTTTCAGACCCGCTCCCGCCCGCTCCCGCAGTGTTCAGTCCCGCTCCCGCCCGCTCCCGCAAAGATTAGTCATTTTTAGTACCGCTCCCGCCCGCATCTGTGATATAATGTCCCGCTCCCGCCCGCACTTTCTGTCTGACGAAATGGTAAATGGTAAATGGACTGCATTTATATAGCGCTTTCACAGACCGAATGGCCACCAAAGCGCTTTACATAGTTGCCTCACATTCACCCATTCATACACACATTCATACACCGACGGCGGTGTCAGCCATGCAAGGCGCCACCCAGCTCGTCGGGAGCAGTTGGGGTTAGGTGTCTTGCTCATGGACACCTCGACACTTGGTCAGGTGGAACCGGGGATTGAACCACCAACCTTTCGGTTTGTAGATAACCTACATGAACCACTGAGCCACTGCCGCCCGAAAGGTCTTGGGGAAAAAAATGCGTGCACACAAAATTCCTTACCAATACTTGGTAACATATTTATTGGTCCCATATTACGAACAGCATAATATTCACAACAGTACTTTATCTGAAGCACTAGAGGCGCTCTGTTCCTCGTCCATGCTGTCTATTTTGAACTTGAACTAGCTTTCGAATTCTAACTCGGAGCAGCGGGAAAGGAATTGTCTCTAAACAAGTGTGCGTGAGATTAGGCCCCGCCCTACCCGACAACATTCACAAGTTTAGGCTGATTAAAACGTTTTTATTGCTGCCAATCAGAATCTCCCTCACAACTACAAATTATGTACGCTACTTTAATCATTTATATATTTTACTTTATACTCATATTTAATTTGCGGGAGTGCAGCGTATGATCCCTCCCGCCCGCACCCGCAAGTGCACCTCATCATCCCGCCCGCTCCCGCAATGACCTTTAAAAATTTGTCCCGCGCCGCACTGTTTTGCATCGGGACCCGCGGGTCCCGCGGGACTCCCGCGGGAGTGCAGACCTCTAGTGTGTAGTGTGTGGTGTGTGACGGTGTGTGGCGGGTGTGTAGTGTGTGGTGGGTGTGTAGTGTGTGACGGGTGTGTAGTGTGTGACGGGTGTGTAGTGTGTGACGGGTGTGTATTGTGTGACGGGTGTTTAGTGTGTGACGGGTGTGTATTGTGTGACGGGTGTGTAGTGTGTGTAGTGTGTGACGGTGTCTTGTGTCTGTAAAACCGCATTTTTCCATCTTAAAAATATATCTAAATTACGTCATATGCTCTCATTGACAAATGCGGAACAACTAGTTCATGCGTTCATGACATCAAGGCTAGATTATTGTAATGCTCTACTGGGTGGTTGCCCTGCACGCTTAATAAACAAACTACAGCTAGTTCAAAACGCAACCTGCTAGTCAACCTGCTAGAGTTCTTACCAGAACCAGGAAGTACGACCATATTAGCCCGGTTCTGTCAACACTGCATTGGCCCCCTATTAAACATTCTATAAATTTTAAATATTGCTGATTACTTACAAAGCACTAAATGGTTTAGCTCCCCAGTACTTGAGCGAGCTCTTAACGCATTATAGTCCTTCACGTCTATTGCGATCTCAAAACTCCGGCCAGTTGATAATACCTAGAATATCTAAATCGACTGCTGGCGGTAGATCCTTTTCCTATTTAGCACCAAAACTTTGGAACAATCTTCCTAACATTGTCCGGGAAGCAGACACAGTCTGTCAGTTCAAAGCTAGACTAAAAACACATCTCTTTGACCTAGCATACACATAACACTCTATAGACTTCTATAATTCAATATTAGGCTGCTTAGATTAGGTCAGCCGGAACTGGGAACACTTCCCTTAAATCCTGATGTACTCGTTACATCATAAGAAGAATGGCATCTACGCTAATTTTAGTGTCTTTGTTTATCCCAAGGTTTTCCCGCAGCCTGCCGGATCCAGGCCGTATCCAGATCTGACGAAGGACTTTCGCCTGGACCCGATGACAATGCAGTGCTGAAGTGCCAACTAGCCTCTCCCTATGGAGAATCCCTATACCACTCTACAGATAAAGCCTTGTGGAATTTTTCGGTTCGCGTACCTACCCAAAGTGATAAGATAAAATAAAATTCTGCATCAAAATTTATAGACAAGTAGTTTGTTTAGGCATGGTTTGTAAGGAATTATAAACCTGCGCACATATATTCAAACGCACATAACTATAGAATCAATTCTTAATGCGCATGTGAACGCCATCAGCGTCTATCACAGGTTCACGTTTAAAGTCTGTTTAGAGAGAACGGTTTCGTCTTAGCGGCCCCTAATTTAATAACAAATGATCATTTAGACGGAAGTGAATCAATCAAAACTAACTTTAGCTGGAAAAAACATTTTTCAAGAACAACTATAAAACCAAACCAATCTCTGTTACCTTAAATTATATGTTTATCTCTGTAAAGCTGCTTTGAAACAATCTACATTGTTAAAAGCGCTATATAAATGAGGATGACTTGACTTGACAGGTGTGGTGGGTGTGGCGTGTGTGTAGTGTGTGGCGGGTGTGTAGTGTGTGATGGGTGTGTAGTGTGTGACGGGTGTGTAGTGTGTGAAGGGTGTGTAGTGTGTGAAGTGTGTGACGGGTGTGTAGTGTGTGACGGGTATGTAGTGTGTGGCGGGTGTGTAGTGTGTGACGGGTGTGTAGTGTGTGACGGGTATGTAGTGTGTGGCGGGTGTGTAGTGTGTGACGGGTGTGTAGTGTGTGGAGTTTGTGTAGTGTGTGAAGTGTGTGATGGGTGTGTAGTGTGTGGTGGGTGTGTAGTGTGTGGCGAGTGTGTAGTGTGTGACGGGTGTGTAGTGTGTGGTGGGTGTGTAGTGTGTGGCGGGTGTGTAGTGTGTGGCGGGTGTGTAGTGTGTGACGGGTGTTCCGGGTGTGTAGTGTGTTGCGGGTGTGTAGTGTGTGACGGGTGTGGCGGGTGTGTAGTGTGTGGCGGGTGTGTAGTGTGTGACGGGTGTGGCGGGTGTGTAGTGTGTGACGGGTGTGTAGTGTGTGGTGGGTGTGTAGTGTGTGTAGTGTGTGGTGGGTGTGTAGTGTGTGGCGGGTGTGTAGTGTGTGGCGGGTGTGTAGTGTGTGACGGGTGTGTAGTGTGTGGTGGGTGTGTAGTGTGTGTAGTGTGTGGCGGGTGTGTAGTGTGTGGCGAGTGTGTGACGGGTGTTCCGGGTGTGTGGTGTGTGGCGGGTGTGTAGTGTGTGACGGGTGTGGCGGGTGTGTAGTGTGTGACGGGTGTGTAGTGTGTGGTGGGTGTGTAGTGTGTGTAGTGTGTGGCGGGTGTGTAGTGTGTGGCGGGTGTGTAGTGTGTGGCGAGTGTGTGACGGGTGTTCCGGGTGTGTAGTGTGTGACGGGTGTGGCGGGTGTGTAGTGTGTGACGGGTGTGGCGGGTGTGTAGTGTGTGACGGGTGTTCCGGGTGTGTAGTGTGTGACGGGTGTGGCGGGTGTGTAGTGTGTGACGGGTGTGGCGGGTGTGGCGGGTGTGTAGTGTGTGACGGGTGTTCCGGGTGTGTAGTGTGTGACGGGTGTGGCGGGTGTGTAGTGTGTGGCGGGTGTGTAGTGTGTGACGGGTGTTCCGGGTGTGTAGTGTGTGGCGGGTGTGTAGTGTTTGACGGGTGTGGCGGGTGTGTAGTGTGTGACGGGTGTAGTCGGTGTGTAGTCTGTGGCGGATGTGTAGTGTGTGGCGGGTGTGGAGTGTTTGGCGAGTGTGGTGGTGTGTAGTGTGTGACGGGTGTGGTGGTGTGTAGTGTGTGACGGGTGTGGTGGTGTGTAGTGTGTGACGGGTGTGGTGGTGTGTAGTGTGTGACGGGTGTGGTGGTGTGTAGTGTGTGACGGGTGTGGTGGTGTGTAGTGTGTGACAGGTGTGGTGGTGTGGTGTGTGTGACGGGTATGGTGGTGTGTAGTGTGTGACGGGTGTGGTGGTGTGTAGTGTGTGACAGGTGTGGTGGTGTGTAGTGTGTGACGGGTGTGGTGGTGTGTAGTGTGTGCCGGGTGTGGTGGTGTGTAGTGTGTGACGGGTGTGGTGGTGTGTAGTGTGTGGCGAGTGTGTAGTGTGTGACGGGTGTGGTGGTGTGTAGTGTGTGCCGGGTGTGGTGGTGTGTAGTGTGTGCCGGGTGTGGTGGTGTGTAGTGTGTGACGGGTGTGGTGGTGTGTAGTGTGTGGCGAGTGTGTAGTGTGTGACGGGTGTGGTAGTGTGTAGTGTGTGACGGGTGTGGTAGTGTGTAGTGTGTGGCGAGTGTGTAATGTGTGACGGGTGTGAAGTGTGTGGCGGGTGTGTAGTGTGTGACGGGTGTGTAGTGTGTGGCGGGTGTGTAGTGTGTGGCGGGTGTGTAGTGTGTGGCAAGTGTGTAGTGTGTGACGGGTATGTAGTGTGTGGCGGGTGTGTGACGGGTGTGTAGTGTGTGACGGTTGTGTAGTGTGTAGTGTGTGACAGGTTAGGGTTATTCCCATTATTCTCTCACACACACACACACACACACACACACACACACACACACACACACACACACACACACGCTCTCTCTCTCTCTCGGGTGGATTAGATGGGAATCTCTAGAGTTTTTTTCTCATAATCTTGGGAATGTTCTGTCGGCTGGATTCAGGATTTGATTAAAACAGGCGTAAGCTGCGGCTCCTGTAATCCAGGCAGAGATTGTTTGTTATTAGAAATCTTTAAAGCTTTATTGCTCTGTGCCGTCCGTTACGCCTCAGTCTCGTTCCCGTCTTCCGCGCGGCAGGATTGTTGTTTAGCCGGATCGAGTGTCGGGAGAGTGAAGCAATGGTCATGGATTCGTTCCTCTCGTCTCATACTCGTCGTTCTCTTCGGTCTGACGATGTGTTTCATCGTTTGCTTCAGTCTGAGGATGTGTTTAGTCCGGCTCGTTCGCTTCAGTCTGACGACTCGTCTCTGTTACTGGACTTCCGGCCTCCGGCTCGCGACTCCTTCTCTCTCCCGCCTCATGTGTTGTACGTCACCGCCGGCCTGCTCCTGGTGCTGCTCGCCACATACGCCATCGTGGGTCACCTGATCGACGACCTGCTGCACGACCTGGCAGGTACCCTGTGACCCGTGACCCGTGACCCCTGTGACCTGTGACCTCTGTGACCTGTGGTGTGTTTCTGCTCTATAGTCTCCCTCATTTATACAGCCCTTTTAACAATACAGACACACAGCAGCTTTACAGTGATAATATGAGATTACAGTAACAGAGATTGTACAGCAGATCTAGAATAAAGTTATTGTCCAGATAAAGTTAGTTTTGATTGATTCACTTCCGTTGTAAAGATAATTAGTTATTAACTTAGCGGCCGCTAACACACACCGTTCTAACAGAAAACACAAACTTAAATGTGTTCTGGACGTTCATTCACACACAACAGTGTTTGAGCTCGAGAACACACACTCTGAAACAGGATCCAAGTGCAAGTTTTGAAAAATTTAGAAAAGCGTGATCATCTCCATTTAAACTTCAAAACTGTGAATCTGTGAGAACGCTGACGGCGCACGTGCGGATTACGTGTTTAGTCCTTAGATATGCAGGTTTGAATATATATGTGCGCAGGCGTGTGGTCTTTCTTTACAAAGTGACATCACCAAATTACTTGTCTGGCAGAGTAATACAGAATCTTTAGTCGCTTCCGCGGATCCATGCGGAATCACTTTCACAAGGTTTATCTGTACAGAGGAGAAGGGAAGAGGCGTTCACAGGGAGAGACTAGAGACACTTCAGGACAGTCCATGCACAGGTCCCTCAACAGATCTGGAGTGTGTGTGTGTGTGTGTGTGTGTGTTTGTGTGTGTGTAAATGTGTGTGTGTCCATGTACAGGTCCCTCAACAGATCTGGAGTGTGTGTGTGTGTGTGTGTGTGTGTTTGTGTGTGTGTAAATGTGTGTGTGTCCATGTACAGGTCCCTCAACAGATCTGGAGTGTGTGTGTGTGTGTTTGTGTGTGTGTATATGTGTGTGTGTCCATGCACAGGTCCCTCAACAGATCTGGAGTGTGTGTGTGTGTGTGTTTGTGTGTGTGTGTATATGTGTGTGTCCATGCACAGGTCCCTCAACAGATCTGGAGTGTGTGTGTGTGTGTGTGTGTGTGTGTGTGTGTGTGTGTGTGTGTGTGTGTGTGTGTGTGTGTGTGTGTGTGTGTGTGTGTGTGTTTGTGTGTGTGTATATGTGTGTGTGTCCATGCACAGGTCCCTCAACAGATCTGGAGTGTGTGTGTGTCAGTGCGTGTGCGTGTGCGTGTGTGTGTGTATATGTGTGTGTCCATGCACAGGTCCCTCAACAGATCTGGAGTGTGTGTGTGTGTGTGTGTGTTTGTGTGTGTGTAAATGTGTGTGTGTTCATGCACAGGTCCCTCAACAGATCTGGAGTGTGTGAGTGTGTGTGCGTGTGTCTGTGTGTCAGTGTGTGTGTGTGTGTGCGTGTGCGTGTGCGTGTGTGTGTGTGTGTGTGTGTTTGTGCGTGTGTATATGTGTGTGTCCATGCACAGGTCCCTGAACAGATCTGGAGTGTGTGTGTGTGTGTGTGTGTGTGTGTGTATGTGTGTGTGTGTGTGTGTGTGTGTGTGTGTGTGTGTGTGTGTGTGTGTGTGTGCGTGTGTCTGTGCGTGTGCGTGTGTATATGTGTGTGTGTGTATATGTGTGTGTCCATGCACAGATCCCTCAACAGATCTGGAGTGTGTGTGTGTGTGTGTGTGTGTGTGTGTGTGTGTGTGTGTGTGTGTGTGTGTGTGTGTGTGTGTGTGTGTGTGTGTGTGTGTACACCAGTATCCTCAGAGCCAGAGCGAGGGGTAGACGGATCTGTGAGGTTGGAGATGCTTTTAACATCGGATCCAGTGATTTTCCTGCCCATTTTAGTCACCTTGTCCAGCATGTTCTTGTTCTGGACAGAAAGACCCCCCCCCCCCCCCCCCCCCACCACCACCCCCCAAAGTTAAATAAAAATTAAAGTTAAATAAAACAATGTCAGAGTTGTTGTGTCTGCATTAAAACTACGCAGTTTCCTATAAAAATAGAGCCGTTGCTGTGCTTTCGAGTATCTTGCTAGTGTGTTGGCAGACCAGGTGAGTTTGTAATCAATATTAGTGCCCAGATACTTACACTCCTCCACAGTCTCAATAACGCTCCCTTGAATAGTAACAGGTTGCAGTGGAGGGGGCCTTTTCCTAAAATTTATCACCATTTCTTTTGTTTTTGAAATGTTTAAAATTAGTGAGTTTTGATTGCACCATTCATGGAAGTGGTCGACCTCAGTCCTGTAGTCCTGTTCATTATCTGTTAAAAACCGACTAGGGCAGCATCATCTGCAAACTTAATCAGGGAACAGTTGGAATGATGAATGACACAATCATTAGTATATAAAATAAATAACAATGGAGATAAAACACATCCTTCTGGCACTCCCGTGTTTGTCATGGTGGTTCTCGACTGACTGTGACCCGTCCTCACATACTGTTGTCTGTATGTTAAAAAGTCCTGAATCCCCTTTACAAGAGTGAGGTTTACACCCGTGTTTGTCAGCTTCTCTATCAGCATGTGTGACTGGATGGTCCTGAAAGCTGAAGAGAAGTCTGCGAACAGGATGCGTAGTAATGCAGGTGTTTCAGGGTGTTTGTAGACTCCCTTCAGGAGAGTGACAGCATCTTCCACACCGCTTTCTCTCCATAAGCAAACTGTGATGTGTCCATGTGAGCCTGGGTTTGTGTTTTGAGACGAATTAAAATGATCCGCTCAAAGCACTTCATAGCAACAGAAGTGAGTGCCACTGGTCTGAAATCGTTGAGTCCAACTGGTTTGGGTTTCTTAGGAAGTGATCAAATTTCCGCTGTTTTCCAAATCTTTGGGACTTTGTGTGTGTCAAGTGATTTCTGAAACAGTCCCCTGAACACCGGGTTCAGTTGTTCTTTGCAGCTCTTTAGGATTCCGCCTTCCAGCTTTCTGTGTCCTTATATGGGAGAATATGTTAGTGTTTGTAAGTAATCAGCAACATTTAAAAATGTATACGATGTTTAATAGGGAGCCAATGCAGTGTTGACTGAACCGGGCTAATATGGTCGTACTTCCTGGTTCTGGTAAGAACTCTAGCGGCTGCGTTTTGAACTAGCTGTAGTTTGTTTATTAAGCGTGCAGGGCAACCACCCAGTAGAGCATTACAATAATCTAGCCTTGATGTCATGAACGCATGAACTAGTTGTTCCGCATTTGTCAATGAGAGCATATGACGTAATTTAGATATATTTTTAAGATGGAAAAATGCGGTTTTACAGACACTAGACACGTGACTTTCAAATGAAAGATTGGTATCAAAGAGCACACACACACACACACACACACACACACACACACACACTCACACAGACACACACACACACACACACACACACACACGCATATGAACTGGTTTTCTCTCTCTCTCCTCAGACTGGGTTTTCGGCCCTAAAGCTGATGAGGCTGAGAGCGGCAGTGAAGAGGAAGAGAAGGTCGAGATGGAGGACGAGCGAGCCGGTCCACTGCCGGGATTCAGCAGCACCGAACACCTTCAGCATCATTACATCACATCCCTATGAGTCTCCGCAGTGTGTGTGTGTGTGTGTCTGCTTTACATCACATCACTATGAGTCTCCGCAGTGTGTGTGTGTGTGTGTGTCTGCTTTACATCACATCCCTATGAGTCTCCGCAGTGTGTGTGTGTGTGTGTGTGCCTGCTTTACATCACATCACTATGAGTCTCTGCAGTGTGTGTGTGTGTGTGTGTGTGTGTGTGTGTGTGTGTGTGTCTGCTTTACATCACATCACTATGAGTCTCCGCAGTGTGTGTGTGCTGTCGTTACTCTGCTTTGATGGTTACCACCTGTTTAAACAGACCAGATGCTGTTTCTGCTGTAAAGATCAAGTCTTTATGTATGAAAAGAGGGTGTGGTCTTGTGATGTCATCAATGTAAATGAGATATAGAATTAAAGCCTGTCCTCGTTAGGAACCAACAGCTTGTGTCTGATTCATCTTCATAAGCACTAGATTATTCTAATGCCTGTCTGGGTCAAAACAGACATGAGTCTCATTCAACTTTCATTTATATTTACAGGACAGGATATTCTCTGTTGTCATGTATTATGTGTACATGTTGTAGTGTAATTGTGTGAACACTTTGAGGCGTTATTGCGTCACCATCTGCAAGTCAAGTCAAGTCACCTTCATTTATATAGCGCTTTTAACAATATAGATTGTTTCAAAGCAGCTTTACAGTGATAATAGGAAATTAACAGAGATTGTTTTGGCTTTACAGCAGATCTAGAATAAAATTATTGTCCAGCTAAAGTTAGTTTTAAATTAACTCACTTCCGTTGCAACGATCATTAGTTATTAACTTACCGGCCGCTAACACACACCGTTCTAACAGAAAACCCTTAATGCGATCCGGCTGCTCATTTACACAACAGAGCCTGGTGCTCGAGAACCCAAACCATGAAATAGGTTCCAAGGTACAAGCCTTGAAAAATTTCTAATACAGATTTGTTTTTCGCTTCCGCGTAGCCGCGTGAACCGGAATTATCCCGACAAAATGTATCAGTACAGAGGTAAAGGGAAGGAGGCCTTCACAGTGGAGACACTAGTGACACTTCAGAGATGTGTTGTCGTCGTGTCCATGTGATGGTCCTTCATCAGATCTAGATATGGCCTGGATCCGGCGGACTGCGGTAAACCTCGGGTAGACAGAGAGACTAATATTAGCGTAGACGCCATCCTTCTTATGATGTAACAAGTACATCAGGATTTATGGGAAGTGTTCCCGGTTCCGGCTGATCTAAACTATGCAGCCTAATATTGAATTATAGAAGTCTATAGAGTGTTATGTGAATGCTAGGTCAAAGAGATGTGTTTTTAGTCTAGATTTGAACTGACAGACTGTGTCTGCTTCCCGGACAATGTTAGGAAGATTGTTCCAGAGTTTTGGTGCTAAATAGGAAAAGGATCTACCGCCAGCAGTCGATTTAGATATTCTAGGTCAGTGGTTCTCAACTCCAGTCCTCGGGACCCACTGCTCTGCACATTTTTTATGTCTCCTTATTTAACACACCTGATTCAGATCACCAGCTCGTTAGGAGACACTCCTTGACCTGAACTGAGTGTGTCAGATAAGAGAGACATACAAAATGTGCAGAGCAGCGGGTCCCGAGGACTGGAGTTCAGAACCACTGTCATAGGTATTATCAACTGGCCAGAATTTTGAGATCGCAATACACGTGAAGGACTATAATGCGTTATGAGCTCGCTCAAGTACTGGGGAGCTAAACCATTTAGTGCTTTATAAGTAATCAGCAATATTTTAAAATGTATATAATTTTTAATTAGAATCTCTGTTTTTTCAGAATGAAGTAGTAGGAAATTACTAGTCATCCATTTTTTATATCAGCTATGCATTCGGTTAATTATATGGATTGGTAAGTTTCGTCAGAGCGTGAGGAAATATAGAGCGGAGTATCATCAGCATAACAGTGAAAACTAATTCCATGTTTCCTAATGATATCTCCTAACGGTAGCATATACAGAGTGAACAGCAGCGGTCCTAGTACTGAGCCTTGTGGTACGCCATACTGAACTTGTGATCGATAAGACATCTCTTCATTTACTGCTACAAACTGATAGCGGTCAGATAAATATGATTTAAACCATGCTAATGCAATTCCACTAATGCCAACATAGTTTTCTAGTCTATTTAAGAGAATGTTGTCAAATGCAGCACTAAGATCAAGTAACACTAATAGAGAAATACAACCACGATCGGATGATAAGAGCAAATCATTTGTGACTCTAATGAGAGCTGTCTCAGTGCTATGGTGCGGTCTAAATCCTGACTGGAAATCCACGCAGATATCATTTCTTTCTAAAAAGGAACACAGTTATGAAGAGACTGGCTTTTCTAGTATCTTTGACAGAAAAGGTAGATTTGAGATCGGCCTGTAATTGACTAATTCTGTAGGATCAAGTTGCGTTTTTTTAACAAGTGGTTTAATCATTGCCAGCTTAAAGGTTTTTGGTACGTATCCTAGAGACAAAGACGAATTAATGATATTGAGAAGAGGATCTATGACTTCTGGAAGCATCTCTTTCAGTAGTTTAGTCGGTATAGGATCTAACATACATGTTGTCGATTTAGATGATTTAATGAGTTTATAAAATTCTTCTTCTCCTATAGCAATGTATGAATCAAAATTTTCATTAGTGAGACTACACTGCACTGTCTGATGCGATACTGTGTAGACGGTTACATAGTTATAATTTCTCTCCCTGATATTATCAAAAACCTCTAGTTTTTTTTTCTTCCAGTTTCGCTCTATTTTCTGGCTGCTCTCTTAAGGTCCTGTGTGTGTGTGTGTGTGTGTGTGTGTGTGTGTGTGTGTGTGTGTGTGTGTGTGTGTGTGTGTGTGTGTGTGTGTGTGTGTGTGTGTGTGTTCCACGGCGTTGGAATATTTTCTTTAATCTTCTTTAAGCGCAAAGGAGCAACTGTGTCTAAAGTGCTGGAAAAGAGAGAGTCAGAAGTTCTAGGGAGTAAAAATCTGCAATAGATAAACACACAGGAGGAAAACCAGATAAGTTTGTAAAGCCAGATCGAACCACATGCGGTTTCCTGTCATCAATACATTACAGCAAATGCTTCATCCACTGTTGCCACCTTACATTATGGTCTCCCTCAAGGCTCTATTTTAAATCCTAAACTGTTTTCTTTGTACATTTGTCCTTTGGGTTTTATTTGTCGTCGCTATGACATTTCCTATCACATGTATGGAGATACACAGATTTATCTACCTCTCAAAGTCGGGAACGAACAGTGCCTCAAGTCCGTGTTGGAAAGCTTGGCTGTCTAAAAACTTTCTTCAACTTAATGAAAAAAAGTCTGAAACTATAATATTTGGTCCACCAAAATTCAAAGAGAAGATAGCCAGTACTCTTGCTCCATTAGAAATGACGGTGAAAGATAGTGTGAGCAATCTTGGTGTAATAATTGGCGTAAAAATACTTCTGACTGCCACTAAAAAAAGGGACCACATCACTCCAGTATTATCCTCTCTTCATTGGCTGCCGGTTCAATACAGGATCGATTATAAGATTGTATTAATGGTTTTAAAAGCACTGCATAACATGTCCCCAAATTACATTGCTGGCCTTTTAGGATCTTACATATCAGGTAGGACATTAAAGAGTTAGTTCACCCGAAAATGAAAATTATGTCATTAATGACTCTCCCTCATGTTGTTCCAAGCCCGTAAGACCTCCGTTCATCTTCCGAACACAGTTTAAGATACTTTAGATTTAGTCCGAGAGTTTTCTGTCCCTCCTTTGAAATCTATGTACGGTATACTGTCCTTGTCCAGAAAGGCAATAAAGACATCATCAAAGTAGTCCATGTGACATCAGTGGGTTAGTTAGAATGTTTTGAAGCATCGGAAATACATTTTGGTCCAAAAATAACAAAAACGATGACTTTATTCAGCATTGTATTCTCTTCCGGTTCTGTTGTGGATCCGCGTTCATGAGTCCGCTGACGTAAGACGAGCTGACGTGTGTCTGGTGCGCCCGAGCTTCGTTTACAGTCTGAGGGAGACGCACGCTGGAAACAAAACAATCTTCACAAACATGTCTAAGGATTTCCACACAGGGGAAGACTTGCATTTTTTTTAACCAGACATATTTATTTGAACCCGAATACACGGACGCACCAGACACACGTCAGCAGCGTCACTGGCCTCGTGAACGCGGATTGACAACAGAACCGGAAGAGAATACAATGAATCTAAAATATCTTAAACTGTGTTCTGAAGATGAACGGAGGTCTTACGGGCTTGGAACGACATGAGGGTGAGTCATTAATGACATAATTTTCATTTTTGGGTGAACTAACACTTTAAGATCAACGAACCAACTTTTGCTGACAGTCCCTTATTCTAAAAAGAAGTCAAAGGGTGACCGTACTCTTTCAGTTGTGGAGCAGTCTTCCCTTCAGATCCGGCTAGCTCAAACCATAGCCATTTTTAAGTCTCATATCTTTTTAACTTAGCTTTCAGTTAAGGATATTCTGAACATTGTAGTAATAACTTTTCTTTATTTTTATTTAGTTTACTTTCTCTCTACACTGATCTCACAACACAGTTGTGTGAGGGTGTATGTCTAAGAGTGTGTAGTCATGCCTTCATATAGACTTGGTAAATGTTTTTATATATGTATGTTTTATTGTTTTTAGTTATAACTGTGAAGCACTTTAGGCAACAATGTTGCTATTAAATGTGCTATATAAATAAATAAAAGATAAATAAAAGTTGAAGTTGAAGCTTTACAACAGCAGGAAAACACTGTCGAGAGCATCAGATCTGACATCAGTGACCGACTTATATAATGAACCATCTTTACCGTTACTGGATTCATCGAGCAGCTGTTCAGAGACTTTACATTGTTGAATTACGTTTTACACATGTTATATCAGTTATTTATAGATTCAGGTTCTGTTTACTTGCTCTCAGCTCAAGATTAACCATAACCAGTCTGTAATCCGTGTCAAAGCTGGATAATGTCTGCTGATAAAGCCTTTGACCTTGACAGTCTCAGCCAATCACAGCGCAGCACAAGCACGTTCATCGACTCCCCGGTCTTCATGATTCACTCATTAATGAAGATCTGGAGGAGAGACACAGTCTGAGCTTCATCCGGGCCTGTGAACTCACTCATCCGGTGAGTATCAGCTCCACACTTTCACAGCGATCCTGTGTTTGACGTGTCTATCTGTACATTTAAAGTTGGGAAAAAAACTCTATAAATAGATGTTATAAAAGAAAATCTTTTGAGCTCTTTGAATATGCGGGCTGTGAAACTATCAAGATATATCATGACTTGTAAGAAATCCTCTAAAGTCCCCCTGTGGTGAAAATCCAGCTTTTAATGTTGTTTATATGTCTATGTGGTGTTTTTAAAATGCTTTAAGACAAACCATGTGTAAATTCATTGCTGAGTATTTTCTCCTTAAAGGATTAATTCACCTCAAAATGAAAATTTCCTAATAATTCACTCACCCTAATGCCATCCAAGATATCCATGTCTTTCTTTCCTCAGTGGAAGAGAATAATTTTTTTGAGGAAAACATTTCTGGATTTTTCTTCGAATAATGGACTTCAATGACAACCAACGTTTTGAAGTCCAAAGGTTTTTGCAGTGCTTTATCGCAGTGGTTCTCAAACCTGGACTAGGGACCGCTCACCACTGCACATCATCAGACACACCTAATTCAAGTCTTGTAGTCTGTACTAATGAGCTGATAAATTGGATCAGGCGTTGCAGATCAGCTCAATCCAAACAATTGTAGTTAAAAAGTATATATATATATATTTTATTTTGAAAATGACCTATCATTTTGCTAGATAAGCCCCTCCTCCTCAGCTGATCGTGCACAGCATTTTCAAGCACTTCAAAGACCTTTGATTTGGACTTCAAAACGTTGGTTGCCATTGAAGTCCATTATTCGAAGAAAAATCCAGAAATGTTTTCCTCAAAAAACTTAATTTCCCTTCCACTGAGGAAAGAAAGACATGGAAAATTGGAAAAAACATATTAGGAAATTTTCATTTTGAGGTGAACAAATCCTTTAAAACTGCAGTGAACCAAAGACAGTCTTAAAAACACGGTTTGAAATCGCTGGTGTTTCTGACGTCACAAACTACCTTGCAACCAATCAGATCAACATGTGATCGTCAACGAGTGGATCTCTGAGCTGAGTGAGTGAGTGGAGGCGGGGCTCATTTGCATATTCATAAAACCGCGTATGCTAAATGAGGTATTACATGAAGAATTTTTTTTCACAGGAAAAAACGTTTAAAAATTTAATGTTGGTGATTAATTTTTTTTTAAAGGGATACAATTATTGACCACAGGTTGACTTTAAACACTGAGATGTGCTAATCTCCTTGATGA
>NW_027508980.1:115000-116734 GCF_051911475.1 Siphateles boraxobius
GAGGATAAACATCATTTTTTTGTTTTTTTTTGTTTCAATTGTAGAACAGCATCTTTGTTTTAAGGTTAGTCAGACTCTCCGCACATTATTTGTGACTATATAACGCTTATCAAAGGAATAAAACCTGGAAAAATATTAGAGAAATGTACAAGCCTGAAAAGTCATGGCTATTTCTATAGCGAATATGTTTCTAGTTCTGCTCAGTTATTTCACCGACCAGAAACCGCTGTAATAGTGGCTAAAAATCAAAACGGCGAGTGAATGTAAAGGATCTTAATCACGCTGATCAGTGCACAGATGCGCATGCGCACTACAGCTGGTGTTCTGAAGCCTTCGCTCGGCTGCGGCTCGGCTCCGGCTCGGCTGATGTGGGTCAAATGTAACCAGAGGAATATTCATTCGGGCTCGTGCATGTAGGACAGACACACCGAACCGAGCGAGCGAGCGGGCGCGCGCAGCAACTGTCCTCGTGCATGCGCACATTATGCCTAACGAGCATCACCTTTGTCGTGGGTTCTGCCCTGAGGAATATCGGGAATAACGGGAATAACGAAACACCGAAAGATGGAGGAATGATCGGAACCGACCCGGTGTTTGACGATGAGCTGGACCGACGGCGCGGAGAGCGCGTGCAGGTGAGAATGCGCGTGAACACATCGATCCGCAGTGATTCTTGCTTTATGTGTTTATCCACGGACCTTTATTCTTTATATCAGGACAGTTTATATGACATCAGGACTAATATTCAGATTGAAGAGCTTCATCCATCAGTGACTGCAGATGAAACAGTGATGTGTCTGCATTATATGACCCAGGAATAGACTTTTGTCCTCTGTAGTGGACATTATATTTCAGTGAGTTTCTCTGATATCATAAATGTCACAGTTTTAAGACTGGATGTTCTGTAAAGAGCACATTTAGGGCTTTTCAGAGATACCAAAATGTTTGGAAGTTTCACAATGACAACTGTCTCTCCTTTAAAAATCAATGACATTAACACATTTTTATGACATTAACAAATCACAATTGTTTGTCATAAATGAACATATAAAGGAAAAATTTAAAGGGTTTCAAATCAAAATATGTCTTTCTGTTCCGAAACAAGACATCGATTTCATGCATACATCCACTGTAGAGGACAATGGGACTTAAAGAATGTTAATCAGGCATTTTGGGAGACACAAGTAAATATGGAAAGAAATTATATTTCAATATTTCTATATGAAATATTAGATATTATCATGAAAATCTTGTTGATATTATCACGAAACTCCCATTATAACGCTTCAAAAACACATGAATATGCTAATTACATACAATTTATAGATATATTGTATAAAATGGGAATACTGGCTTATGGTCATTTTACACACATAAATTAGTAAATACATTACTAAATTACATTACTAACACATGCATAAAGCAAAATAGTATATCAAATCATTCTGTTACATCTTTCATAACATAGTTTTCATAATATACAAAGTTTGGTATATAAAATCCCAAAACCTAAATATGTATAGGTGATTTTAAAAAAATACATTTTTTTTGCCTATACATTTCTATTCATGTATTTTTATAAAATAAAAATAAAAAAAAGAGTCCTGGTGTGCTTTACAGATGAATAAAATAGAATTTTTCAAAAATATGAAAAACAAACCTCCATTCAAAATGAAATTTTACTTGTAAGCGTTCACTGTAACAATTACTGCAATATTTCATCATATACAAGTC
>NW_027508981.1:0-2500 GCF_051911475.1 Siphateles boraxobius
AGAGAGAGAGAGAGAGGAGAGAGAGAGAGAGAAAGCGAGAGAGGAGAGAGAGAGAGCGAGAGAGGAGAAGGAGAGAGAGAGAGAGAGAGAGAGAGAGAGAGAGAGAGAGAGAGAGAGAGAGAGAGAGAGAGAGAGAGAGAGAGAGGAGAGAGAGAGAGAGAGAGAGAGAGAGAGAGAGAGAGAGAGAGAGATAGAGAGAAGAGAGAGAGAGAGAGAGAGAGGAGAGAGAGAGAGAGAGAGATCATATGGAAAGACATTGCGGAGAAGTCTAGGAAACAAAGAAAAGCAAGAGGTTAAAGGTCGAGACTCTAGATCCGGAAAGTTCAGTAAAGCCGAAGGAATGTGAGTTTAGTTGAGGATCGATACACTGATACAGAAACACACTGACACTACAGGATGAGAGGAAGACAACGTCTTTTAAAGCTGCTTGACTCATCTTTCTTTGATGACGTTGTTTATTACTGTGAAGCTGCTTTGAAACCGTATAAAGACTAACACCAGTAACACAACAAACACAGGCATGAGACTCTAACACGAGGCCTGTCTGATCAAATCACTGACTAATCCTGTTATGTATAATAATTTGATTCCTGTCATGACCACGTGAAGCCCGTAAACTCGTTTGCAGAAACAACCATTAAAATAATCAATATACGATCTGAGGATATCTGAGGACTTAAATACACAGAAGACAATAATCAAAGAAACAGGGAACAGGTGTGCAACTCATCAGAAACCATGGCAACAAAGCAGAACGCAGGAAAAGAAAGATACGGCGCAGCGCTAGAAACTAAACAGAACAAGATAATGAAACCAATGCGATGTGACCGTGAGTGAAAATTATGACAAATTCAAAATTATGACATAAAAGTCAAATTATAACATACTAAATAGAAATTATGACTTAAAAAGTCAAAATTTTGACAATCGAAATTATGAATAAAAAAGTTACAATTATATTACATACAAAATCTAAATTATGATTTTAAAATCTAAAATTATGGCAATCAAAATTATTATTCGAAAAGTCAAAATTATGACACTTAATTGAAATTATGACTTAAAAAGTCAAATTATGACAATCAAAATTATGACGAATAAAAATTATGACATTAAATCCAATCTACGGGATTATGATTTAAAAACGTCAAAATTGTTACATAAAAATTGATGTTATGATTTTAAAATGTAAAATTATAGCAATCAAAATTAAGACTTAAATTGAAATTATATGTCAATCGAAATTATGACATGTAAAAATGATGACATTAAATCGAATCTACAAGATTAAAAAGTCAAATATGACATCAAAACAGTCAAAATTATGAGATACAATTATGAGATAAAATTGACACAAGTTTTGACTTTTTATCTCATAATTATGACTTAATTCATAATTTGACTTAGTATGCCATCATTTCGACTTCTAGAGATCTCATAATTATGACTTAGTATCTCATAATCTTTTTATCTCATTATTATTATTATTATAAGTCCGAATTTCGCTTTTCATCTCATAATTATGACTTATGTAATAATTTCAACTTTTTAAGTCATAATTTTTACCAGAGCATATTTTTTCTTTCCTTATGTGGCGGAAATGGGCTTCCACAGGAAAACGATCATGAAAAAGTACATTAAGAACATCAGAATATGAGAAGTAATGTCTTCCTGAGCCGGCCGTCTGGTGAACGTGTCACTCGGATCTGAAAACCCAGGAATGGGAAAACCATTGAGAAGGTCCAGGAAAGCTCAGTCGGAGCGTTTCAGACGCTCCCCATATTTCACTATCAGGACACAATGGGCTCTTTCTACAGCATTTAGGGAGTTTGTTTCTGCTTTCAGAGTTTTTCAGAGATTTTTGGCAGAAAACAGCGCAAACAGAGACAGACACGGATAAACATTTGCAGCATTAATCACGTTTGTTTGTGATAAACATAAGCACTGAAAAAATTCCTTTTAAACATATTCACTAATAACTGCAAGTAACACTGAATGAGACTTTGAAGGAGGAAGACTGAACTGGTTTTAAACGAGATTTGAGCACTTTCAGACCAGTTTGAACAGGGAACGAGTCACACCGTGCAAAACTCTGAGCCATGATTGACACATCTGCTCACGTTTAAACCCAGTGCACAAGCTTCAGCAGATTAACTACCAAAATCAGTGTAGAGAATGTAAGAAGCGTCCTGCAGATTGTGTCCGGGCCAAAACATCAGTCACAGTTTGAGTTTCTCTCTGCGCTCGAGAACGGTTCCGACTCTTGGCAGATTCACACACTATTTACAGTCTAAAGTTCTCATCGATGTCCAGAGCGAATCGCTGCCGTTACAGCAGGTCATGTGACCCTCGGAAGAATGAAGGAGAGGCACCGGTCGGCTGAGATGGGTTAACCAAAGACCAGAGAACACACACACACACACACACACACACACATGTATACTTAGCTATCTAAATGGGGATATCCATAGACGTAATGGTTTTTATACTTAAACCTACA
>NW_027508981.1:5000-16183 GCF_051911475.1 Siphateles boraxobius
AAAACGGAGTGTACTGACGTCTTTCCACGGTTAAAACAACATACCTTCTGATGTTCATTCACATTTATTTGATGCTATAAATGAACTAGGAGGAAGAGACGATAGGTTCACGAGGAGCTTTAACTGAGCGATCTGTCACCACACGCTAAAGAGCCACAAAACGGTATTTATTGTTTACATTTCTTTAAAAAATTACCAAGTTTGAAAGTTGAGACTTTGTTTCATATCCAAAGCGACTTACATTGCATTTCAAGGTAGCCATTTTACATTCTTATCAGTTCTTGCTTTCCCTGGGAATCGAACCCATGACCTTGGCGTTGCAAGCACCAACAGAAAATTCAAAGCAAAATAAGATTTAGTCTCTGACCTGCGTCGTGAGCCGTGATGACCAGCGTGAATCTGTCCTGAGTTTCCCGGTCCAGTGTTCGGATCAGGATCAGCTGACCAGCGGATGAGAGGCTGAAGGATCCGGCTTCATTCCCACTGGAGAGTGTGTAGATGATCTGACCGTTAGCGCCCAGGTCATCGTCCCGGGCCACAACCTGCCGACACAAACCGAGAGTTAACACTGTTTAAGACCTTCTGAAATCTTTAACACGCTTTGAAATCGTTGGTATTTATGACGTCACAAACTACCTTGTAACCAATCAGATCAGTGATCGTCAACGAGTGGATCTCTGAGTGAGTGAGTGGAGGCGGGGCTCATTTGCATATTCATGAGACCGCGCATACTAAATGAGGTACGGGTGTCGATTTACATTCCAGATATTTTAAGGCATGAAAACTTTTAAATATGCCATTTTGGAGATCAAAGATGAGTTTTAAGGGATAGACTTATTGACTACAGGGGGACCTATATCACCATAAATTTGAATTTACACTACTAATCACAAAAATGGAGCACAAAAACATGATTTCAAATATTGTACACATCCAGAATGATCAATAAAAAACACCAGTTACTGTTAAGCATAACAAACAAACTCTGAATGAGCGTTTGCAGTGAATCTGAAAGACATAGATAAAAGATTACAGTTGCAATTTCTTTGCATTTTATAGAAGCAAAAATGTTCACACGGACTAGTTTACACTCTCATTCTGTCTTCTGAGGTTTTGCGTGAGAGTCTGAAGCGCTGGCACACCTGACTCCAGCTCATTCCCCTCTCAGGTGAGGTTTGTTTGGATTCATTATGTCATTTATCCGAAGTGTAAAGCGTTCTGCAGTTACACCCCGTCACCCTACAGCGGGAAGCCCGATCCACTCCCTGCACTTAGCATTCCAGCGACGTCAAACACTTCCAGTCACATTTCCAAGTAAGAGCGTGGTTTGTGTTGGAAATCTGCTCTTGCATTTCTGCATTGCAAAGCAAATTTATAAATGATGTAGAACCAAAGCCGCCCGCTCTAAAGAGATGAACTAATGCTGCCTTTACATGCTAATCCCACTTTTAAAATCGTCACTTTCAAGTCGATATGAGGTTCATTCTTGCCTATTTAATGGGAAAAGCCTGAATGTATTGAAGATATTTAATCAATATCCATATTAAATTAAATGCAATGTCCCATTCATTGACAAATGCTGCATTCACTGTGTAAAATACATGCAATATGCATCAAATGGTTATTTATATACGCAAATAATACATGATTGTAACCGTCAAGAGGAAACAATTTAGATGTGGGAAAAATGCAGTTTTTTTCCCCATCTAAAATATTTCTGGATTCCATTTAAATGGTTAAATTACATTTTATTAATCAAAAAAAGTTCTAATTAATTGAAATCACGAGACTTACACAACTGAACAAAAATTTATTAGACGTTTAGCAAAAATTACATTTTAGGGCCCTATGAAATCCCTAATTTTTCGCCTCAAATTCAATTGTATTTTTAAACAATAATAAAATCTTTTTAATGGTTTAATTTAGTTTTAATAATCAAAAAGCACGTCTAATCCACTGAATTCATAAAATTGTAATTTTTTTTTTACAACAATAGGGCCCAAAGAAATGTTTTATTAAATTCTGGGTTGTCTGTTTTCTTTTTTCTGGATTTATTATTTAATATAAATGTATTATCAAAAACAGAGGTAAACAAATTAAGGCATAAAACATTAATCTTTAAATTAATCCTTTTATTTTTGCCAAACAAACTGATGAAAAACAGATATTTATGGTTAAAATGAAAACAAGGAATGAAAAAATGAGATATTCCTTAAAAATATAGTTTTAATAATTTATTATAATTATTCATTGTTATTGTTCTTATTACTGTGAGTGGAACAATAGTAATATATTTCTGTCATAATTTCTTCAAGTTAAACCGAACTTTTATTTTGGCGGGTTGCGGTGAAGAGCTGCGAGTTTATGCATGTGTAAATTTCATTTTTATGACTATATCTTGTGATTCCGCATCGCTCAAATGGCCGAACTCGAAAGCTGCATGAATGCTGTGTACTTGCCTGTAAGATATTCTTGGGCAGGTTTCCTAAGTTCTCCTGCACGCTGACGGTGTACGGCGAGAGCTCGAACACAGGCGAGCGGTCGTTCACATCCAAAAGCACGATGTTAACGGTGGCGCGATCCACACGTGAGCTACTCCCGCGATCCGAAGCCTGAACGGCCAGAGAATACGAAGATCTCGTCTCCCGATCCAGGAGCTTCGCCACCGAAATAACTCCCGTCACCGAGTCGATCCGGAAATCAGAGTTCACGTTCCCACCGGCGATTGAAAAGCGAATCTGCCCGTTCGTTCCCTCGTCCGCGTCGCTGGCGAAAACGCGCAGGACGTCGGTTCCGGTGAGTGTGTTCTCCTCGATCTCGATGTCGTAGATGTTCTGGGAGAAGCTCGGCGTGTTGTCGTTCACGTCCAGAACAATCATAGTGACCTCCATCGTTGACGAAAGCGGCGGATCACCTTTATCGGTGGCCATGATTATCAAAGAGTAATTCGCCATTTCTTCGCGATCCAGTTCGCCAACCAAAATCACGCCGCCATCGATGTTCCCGATGCTAAACTTGTTTCCGTACGGCCCTTTGAGGGAATATTCCACGTAGCTATTCGGCCCGCTGTCGGCGTCGGTGGCCAGCGCCGAAAACACCACCGTATCCACCGGCGTGTTCTCCTGAATGTACGCCGTCGACTGCGACGTGAAGGTGGGCGGGCAGTCGTTGACGTCCAGCAGAATGATTGACACCTGAGCGGTGCTGGTGAAGCGGGTCATGGGAGGCGGAGCCAAGTCGTTAACGGTGATGACCAGGTTGTAGAAAGACTGAGTCTCGCGGTCCAAGACTTTCTTGGTTTGTAAGACGCCCGTGTTGGTTATGGTGAACTGGGACTGCGGGTCACCTGACGCAATCTTGTAACACAGCTCCGCATTCGGCCCTGAAAAACATCACACATGCTGTTAAATTAATAATGGGTTATACCTGTGCAGTAACTTACTGCTGTAGAAAACATAAACAGTGTTTCGTCTATCATCACAAAATCCTTGACATTTTGCCGGTATGGTCTGAAGATGATATGCTTCGATTTAGGTAAAAATCAGACCAACAATAGGAGATTTAGGAGGAGTTCGAAAAATTTGGTTTTGGAAAGAAAATATAAATGGTGGATAGGAAGTTCGACATAATTGCTATCTATGTTCTCGGCATGACCCAAGGAATCTATTAACACCAGTTTCATTACAATAGGCTAATACAATCAAAAGTTATTAGCATTTTTGGAAAAATCAATACAGAGTTTAGTAACGATATGGCAATGCGCTCGTAAAATATAGAATTTTACGACAAAATTCAAAATGGCCGAAGCCCAAAACGGCTGATATGGGAAAATTGGGTATCGTTCGACTCGGCATGCCGCACCGATTCTAAAGAAACCAGTTTTGTTATAAGAAAAAATAGCCATTTTTATGTTATAAGAACAAATGTTCATTTTTCATATCTCCTGATCACTAGGTGGCACTGCGCCGAAACTATCCTGGTTGTCTCAGGTCATGGTTGTCATAACACACACCAAGTTTGGCCAGAATATGCTAACGTGTTGCGGAGATATAGCCTCACATTCATTTTGGCGTGCTATTCTCCAAATTCGTTTGTGCGTTATTCGATAACGTTTTGACAAATCAACTTGAATTCTATAACTTTTTGTCGGCATTGTTTGAAGATGATCTCGTTCGATTAGTTTTTATCGGTAAATTCTAGGGCTGGGAATTGATTAAAAAAAATTACTAATTAATCACAATTTGCTGAATTGCTGATTCGTAGAATCACCTAAATAAATTAAACAACACAAAAAAAATATTTGTAAATATACTTGTAAAGCACATATACCTTTATGTTGAGGTCAATTTGTAGAGAAAGACTACACGCCTTCGCACATATATATTCAAATGCGCATATCTATAGACTAAACACGTAATACGCATGTGCACACCGTCAGCGTTTTCACATATTCGCATTTTGAAGATGATAACGTTATTCAGAATTATTCGACGCTTGCAATTTGGAACCCATTTCAAGGTTTGCGTTCTCGAGCACCAAACACTGCTGTTGTGCGGATGAGCCGGAGCGCATTAAGGGTTTTCTGTTGAACGGTGTGTGTTAGCGTCTAAGTTAATAACTAATGATCTTTACAACGGAAGTGAATCAATCAAAACTAACTTTAGCTGGACAATAACTTCATTCTAGATCTGCTGTAAAGCCAAAACAACCTCTGTTACTGTAATCTCCTATTATCACTGTAAAGCTGCTTTGATAGATATTGTTAAAAGCGCTGTATAAATAAAGGTGACTTGACTAGAAAACAGCACAGACGAGTGTCTACAAGAAATATCTTCTGTGTATTTTGGAGGTTTGGCCGTCATCCATTCACAATGAACGTGTGATTGTCCAGACGTGCTGAAGCTGATAATGCTACAGTACAGTGAGTGTGTGATATGGATCTGCAGATCTAATCTGCTCAGTTCAGAGTAAATGAGCTCTAATTGAGCATTCGTAATGCCGTTCAGACGGGAGCTCATGTGGAACGCCATGGCACCTTCCCACACTGGGCCTGTTTACAAAACACCCGACCTAAACGCTGTCCGAGGTCAGAGGTCAGGGGTCAGGGGTCGGGAAATGCTAACAATGATGTGTCGCCTCGTGTGCGATGAGGATGGCATGCGGCAGAAAAGCAGAGTGAGGAGGAAAAGCCACAGGCACAAATGTAGGTCAGCGTAACCACATTAGAGTCTGAGACACGAGACGCGCGACTCACGGATACGCCAGACGAATCTCACGAAACCGTTCAAAAACACGTGCGGCTCATAATTCAAACCCAAAACTGGCCTCACTTTCTGTGGAAAACACCCGTTCTATTCATTTCAATTTGAACCCAGACATGATTTTGTGAGAATCTAATCTAGGTGTTCAATATTAACATTCGTCAACATATAAAAAAAATAAAAAAAATGTTATGCTATGCTAACTTTAGCATTGTCAACATTCTAAAAGTGAAATATGATATGAAATGAATAAAGTTAATATACTCTTGTAGAAAACTACATGAATATTTTATATTTTTTTCATTAGAGTAGGGTTTCCCAAACTGGGTTTTGCGATTAAAAAAAAAAAAAAAAAAAAAAAATTAAATTAAATAAAATTAAATAAAATTAAATAAAATAAAAAAAATAAAAAAATAAAAATAAAATAAATAAATAATTAATTAATAATAAAAAAAAACACATTAAACATGTGTTGGTAAACTTGAACTCGTACCATTATTGGCGTCTCTGGCACTCACTGTGAGAACTGTTTAATATTTTTTTTAATAAATAAATAAATAAATAAAATAAAATAAAATAAACACAAAAAACCCCACTTTGAACATGTGTTGTTCAATTATTTAAATATAAATGTAACATATCAGGGGTTAAGTACATACACAAGTAAATATTTTAGCTCAGGCAGACGTCAGCATTCTTACGCTGAAATACGATACTAATCGAGGACGTTTTTTAGATCTCCAAAAGCATTTAGTGTAACTCGTACCGTCATCGGCGTCTCTGGCGCTCACGGTGAGGACAGACGTCCCGGGACTCAGACTCTCCAGGACAGAAGTGCTGTACGTGGAGCTGTTGAAGACGGGCCGGTTATCGTTGACGTCCAGCAGGTTAAAGTAGACCCGAACAGAAGAGCATAGGCCGCCTCCGTCTCGAGCCTGGACCGTCAGGATGAAGAACTGTTGAGACTCGTAGTCCAGCGCACGCGTGACGTTGAACACGCCGGTCACGGGGTTCAGGAGGAAGGTGGAGTCCTCGTCATCCTCCTCTATCGAGTACGTGATCTCACCGTTCGAGCCCGAGTCCGAGTCACTGGCCAGAATCGCAGCCACAATTGAACCTCAATGGAAAAAGACAACAGAAAATACATAAGGGACTGCACTAAAAAAATGCTTTTCTTGTTTCCAGTCCAAACATCTAAAAATTCTAAAATCAAGATGGATTTACTAGACGAGTAAAATACCATTAGATATTATGTCCTGGCTGTTTTCCGGGGGAATTATTCAAAATTAAGAGAGTTGATGCTTAAAAAAAAAAAAATATCTGCCAATGGGGTGAGAAAAAATAATGTTAATTCAAACAGAAACAAGATTATTTTTCTGACCCCATTGGCAGATAATTTAGCTTGTTTTAAGCAAAAACTCACTTAATTTTTATTTATTTCCCCAGAAAACAAGACATAGTATCTTATTGCCTTTTACTACTTTAGTAAATGCAACCTGATTTAAGAATTTTTAGATATTTGGACTGGAAACAAGACTGAGTAAGAAAAGCATTATTTGCAGTGTGAAAAAGTTCACGAACCTCAATGGAAAAAGTCAAGTGTCCTTCATTTATACAGCGCTTTTAACAATATAGACAGTTTCACAGCAGCTTTACAGTGATAATAGGAGATTACAGTAACAGAGATTGTTTGTCTTAATAAAGAAAATACATAATGAACTGAAACTGTTCACGGCTCGAGTCAGCACAGATTTACAAGTTACTGAAAGGAGTAGTTCACTTCAGAATTAAAATTCTGTGGTTTAGTCTTTAACGGCACACTGTAAACACTAACGCTCACAATAATTAATTGGTTTGAGTAGAGCCAACTCAAATTATACAAATCAGTTTCATCAAATTAACTATTATTAATATTTAGAACTTTCTTTTTCTTTTGAGTTCACAAAACTGACACATTTTAAGTAAGTTGAATTGTTTCATTGTTTTGAGTTTCTTTTCATTTAGACAAACTTAAATTTAACTGAAACTGGGCTGGGATGTCTATTTCCCAGCATGCTTTGCCATGACACTCAAAAGGGAAAGTAAATGCTAAAATTAAGTGTTTTTCTGTGGCAGATTTAATAGTGTTTAATGTTTCGTTATGGTAGTTTAGAAGAGTTTCTGTTAAGTTGGGTTTTTTGGCGGGTTCCCATCATGAAAGGCTTAAGAACAGTGTATATTAAAAGTTTTTATTGCTGTACTCATTCAGCACATGCTATGCTGTGCTAATGTTGTTACTAATTAGCAAGGTAGCATTTATTGAATCTCATTTTAAATATATTTAGTAGTGGAAACTTGGCTTGCTAATACCAGTTATATAAGCAAGCCAAGTTTCCACTACTATATCTACTATATTTAAATTGAGATTACATGAGAATCTTAAATCGTGTATGAATAAGCTTACTCAAATACTTCAAGTTAAAGGACAATTCCGGACAAAAATGAACCTGGGGTAAATAACCCAACGGTCGAGTCGACCGTTCTCTGGGATGCGTTTTCATGATAATCGAATGTACCCAGTTTTAACGTTAGTTTTAGTTTCACCACAGATTAGCTTATAACGCTAGTGTATGGGGCCTAGAATAAGTAAAAATAAAAATCGCTAGTTAATACCACTAACAAGGCTCAAAATAGCCCCACACTAACACGCTAGCATAATGAGGGTCTCGACCTGCAAACCGAAGCATTGAGAACTGTGTAAGTGTACAGACAGTTTAATAAGAAGATACTTTATGAACACAGTCCACTTCGCGTATACAAGCAGGAGCCATCTTTGGAAAACAGTCTCGACCAGTCGAACCACGAACGCCGTGCTGGTCGATAGTCACAGTTCAGCTCACGTAGCATGCGTTCGTGGTTCGATTATAATTGTAATTATGCTAGCGTGTTAGTGTGGGGCTATTTTGAGCCTTGTTAGTGATATTAACTAGCGATTTTTATTTTTACTTATTCTAGGCCCCATACACTAGCGTTATAAGCTAATCTGTGGTTAACTAAAACTAACGTTAATACGATAATCAACTAACGTCGATTATCATGAAAACGCATCCCAGAGAACGCTCGACTCGGTACCCATGTGTTTTTTAGCACTAGGTTAATTTTTGTCCATTCATTGTTCTTTAAGAGCAATTAAAATGCACGGGTACAAAAGTTCTGCTTACTTAAACGTTACATTTCTTAACTTAAAAAAACTTATGTAACTGATTACCTCAAATTATTTGAGTTTTGCTAACTTATTGTGGTTTACAGTATAGCAGTGTGTTAATTGAGCCTGAAAGAGAGGCAGTACCGGGATTCATGTCCTCGGGGATGTCGAAGGAGTACACGGAGCGGGAGAACGTGGGCGCGTGATCGTTGAGGTCGCTGACGGTGATGTTGACCCGGACGTCGGAGGATTGCTGGCCGTCGTCGGCCCGCACCAGCAGAGAATACTTCGACCTGCGCTCGCGGTCCAAGCGCCGCGTGGCCGTCAGCTCGCCGGACTCAGGGTCGATGCGGAAACTGTCATCCGCTCCGCTGATGATGGCGTACGTCACCAGAGCGTTCGCTCCCTGAACACAAACACACACACTTTCATCACACACCAACCTAATATAAACACACACTTCACTTCAGCAATGTGATTTATGTGTGAAACGAAATACAAAGGCTAGAAGTAATGAAGGGGGCGGGCTTGATTGTATGCACTGGCGTTTGATTGGCTGATCAACTTTGAAGCACACTTCAAAAGCAATGATGTTCTTTATGTTCGTTTTCCAGCACAAATATCTAAACATTCTTAAATTAAGATACATTTACTGGAGACGCAAAAGACGTCACTTGAAGATGTTAAGTCGTGTTTAATGAAACATGTTGGGTGTATAAAATGTGTAAAAGCAAGTGAGTTTGTGCTTGAAACAAGAACACTAATTATTTTACTAATTCAATAATTCACTAAACATGCCAATGGAGTCAGAAAAGTAATCTTAATTCAAAGGGAAAACAAGAACTCTATTGGCAGATATTCTTGTTTTACACATAAGCTTACTTCATTTGTATACATCTTTCAGAAAACAAGACTTAAGGTCCGAAATTCGCGTCTGAAATTTTCGCACGTAAAAAAAAAACACCTCACGTTGTGTAAATCACGCTCACACACCGCCTCCAAAACTTTCATCCGTCATCCGTGTTTTCCGCATCCGTAGCAAGTGTTTTGAATGGTGTTTTAACAATTCAGAGCCACAGAATAACAAATATGAAAAAATTCACACACGATCACAATCATCACACACGAACCTAACATAAACACACTTCAGCAATGTGATTTATGTGTGAAACATTTATGTAATGATTTAATTTTGAGTTATTCGGCCCTCCATATCTATATATATATATAGTAAAAGTAAAACTAGTGCATCATGTCACACATTGAACTTCAGATTGCAGTGGCATTAATTAGTGAGAGTGCAAAGTATTTCATTTCCACACTGGTGTTGAGTTTCTCAGTTTCTCCAGTCAAGAGCTGACAGAGGAGAAATACAAACCGAGAGAGAGGAGAGAGAGAGAGAGAGAGAGAGAGAGGCGAGAGAGAGAGAGAGAGAGAGAGAGAGAGAGAGAGAGACAGAGAGAGCGAGAGAGAGCGAGAGAGAGAGAGAGAGAGAGACAGAGAGAGCGAGAGAGAGAGAGAGAGAGAGACAGAGAGAGCGAGAGAGAGAGAGAGAGAGAGAGAGAGAGAGAGAGAGCGAGAGAGAGAGAGAGGGAGAGAGAGAGAGAGAGAGAGAGAGAGAGAGAGAGAGAGAGAGAGAGAGAGAGGAGAGAGAGAGAGAGTCGGTGGGCGAGAGACACACAGTTCTGCCTTTGAACCGGATGGATCTACGGTTCCTCAGTAAACTCAGCTAATAGATCCCCTGATACACAGCGCTAAACACCTGATACTCTGCACCAATCCAGCGTGGCACATGAATAACGGCGGTGACAGATCGTGACGTCCCCATTCGAGCACAAGACAATACGAGTTCAGACAGACACATTAAAGAAGAGACGCTACACGGCATCAAAGAGCAGAAGATCACCGACGGCTTCAAAAAAAGTCTCCGCAAACTACAGCAGAAAACCACAGAAACCTGCTGGTGTTTCGGCTGTTACTGTGACGCACAAGTCATTTTACTTACATTTTATACTCTGCAAAAAGATTATTAAACAAGATTATTTTTCTTACCCCAGTTGCTGATAATTTTGCTTGTTTTATGCAAAAACTCACTTCATTTTGTTTTTCCCCCCCAGAAAACAAGACATAATATCGAATGGTATTTTACTACTTTAGTAAATGCATCTTGATTTAAGAATTTAAGATATTTGGACTGGAAACAAGACAAAAAACTGAATAAGAAAAGCTTTTTTTGCAGTGTGGACATTGATTAAATAGCCTGAATACTGTGGCGTTCTCTTGAAAAGTCTTATCTTCTCTCTCTCTCTCTCTCTCTCTCTCTCTCTCTCTCTCTCTCTCTCTCTCTCTCTTCTCTCTCTCTCTCTCTCCTCTCTCTCTCTCTCTCTCTCTCTCTCTCTCTGTCTCCCTCTCTCTCTCTCTCTCACTCTCTCTCTCTCTCTCTCTCTCTCTCTCTCTCTCTCCCTCTCTCTCTCTCCCACTCTCTCTCTCTCTCTCTCTGTCTCCCTCTCTCTCTCTCTCTCACCTCTCTCTCTCTCTCTCTCTCTCTCTCTCTCTCTCTCTCTCTCTCTCTCTCCCTCTCTCTCTCTCTCTCCTCTCTCTCTCTCGCTCTCTCTCGCTCTCTCTGTCTCTCCTCTCGCTCTCTCTGTCTCTCTCTCTCTCTCTCTCTCTCTCTCTCTCTCTCTCTCTCTCTCTCTAACTCTCTCTCTCTCTCTCTCTCTCACTCTCTCTCTCTCTCT
>NW_027508982.1:0-12500 GCF_051911475.1 Siphateles boraxobius
AGAGGAAAACAGTCTGACGCATGAAAGATCCACACAAACAGAGCATCAGTCCTTATGTAATCTGTGATTTATGTTCATATGACGTTTCTCAAATGTTTGTCTGCACTAAAATCAACATAGACTTTTAAGATGGACTTATTTTACTTTGTTTAAGTGAGTCTCATACAGTTATATTGCGACATAGATATACCAGCCAGCAGTGACCAAATCATAAAATGACTGATCAAAGTGCTCATGATTTTTGTGGCAAGACTGTTTGAGACGTTTGAGACATTTGAGAGCGTCTCCAAAAGCAGGAGCATCTCAATAGACCAGAATATGAGGCAGAATAATGATGCAGTGCCTTTGATTTCAGCGTCCAGATGCTCATAATTGGTGTCGCTCAGTCAGAGGATGACATCTAGACTTGATCTATAGCCTATATTAAATCTCTGACTGATACAAAAAGCCTGTGTTTTCTTCCTGAGCTCTTAATCAAGTGTTTTTACCTCGAGACACGTCCGTCTGCACCGCTGCCGCCGATAATTATCCGGTGTTATAAGTGTGTGTTGCAGAGACGGTGAACAAACGGTACATCATCCATAATCACAGGCCTTTCTTCATCCCTGACGCTCGTCGTGACCCGGTCGGTCGGGGTCCAGAAACACGAGATCACGTACCGTAGACGTGCTTCTGTGCCGCTGCGCTTAACCACCATTAAGATGACAGTAAACATTTAAGTCTTGTTTTTTATTGTATTATTGTATTAAAGGAGTTATTCACTCACCCAGCTAACAAAAGTGTGTTCTTCTAAGAATGTTCTGCTTTCCTTAGTTAGTTCCCATTACGGCTATAGATATTAATTCATAGACTTCTCTTTCGCGGTTTCAATGGGCTGCAATACGTAAGTCGTCCGCCATATTGGAACAGTCAAAGTCGTGAATAAGTCGACTGAGGCCTTGTTTGCACCTTGTATTACAGTTTTTTTAACTGCTTACACACAAATCCTTACTTATCACACAATTTCTGAAACCTGACACTAAAAAAGACCAGAACCACACATAAAATCTGCAAAACCATACACTAATTCTCGCTTTAGGTTTTAAAAAACTGTATGTATATGAATAAATTAGGCATTTTATATAGGGCTCGGGCAAAGGTGTTTGCAACGTAAGACAAATGTTTGTGATATTTTGTGATATATGCAAGAGATGTGAGGCATTTTGCATTTTGTTTGTGCAATTCTTGGATTTGTGTGTAAAGTAAAAAATAAAATAAAAAAAGAGAGGCAAAGTTTTGTGTACACAATTGAAAAAAACTGTAGGAAGGGTTTTTGTGGATCAGATCACAAGTGGACGGCGCTAAAACGCTTCGGCTTGTTCACTTTAAACACTTCCAGAGGGAGTTGAAAACGCATTTGACTGGATTGCTTTCTAGTGTAAACGCTCATGTGATCGAACGCGTTCGAACAGCCACAAAAGACCGTCTACTCTCCGTCTACTGACCTAATGAGTAAACATTATAGAAGCTTGTTAGACAGACGGGATTTAAACTTTGTTGGCTGGAGACCAAAGTTTGGTTTGAAGATGAAAAACGTACCAAGCACAATGTTCTCTAACCATTTCTGATTTCTAACACACACACTCACAGCGTTTGGCGTGAACGCTGAAACGAAGGCTGATGCTCTCTGTGTGTTCACGTATGAATACATTTTACCACGCAAAGACCCTCCTCTCGAAGAAATCAGGACCGAAGTGGGTGAAAGTTGTCAAAAGAGACGGATTAAAACACCAGCTGTAAACAGGGCCTGAGTGTCTGCAGCTGTAGTTAGACGCATGAATATCTATATGAAATAGACTTCAGCAGATTAATTTGTGTATTTATATATATATATATCTATGATTGAGTTATCATTCAAAACAGCCTCTTTTTTAAATGTTTCAATAAAACAATCTTGATTAAATGAACGTTAAAGGAAAATTACATTGTATCATTCTTCAAACCTTATGGAACGTTACTTTAGAATGTTCTCTGAAACAAGTAGAAACATTTTACAAATGTTAGACGAACTTCCATATAAATGTTTTTGTGATTACGTTTTCAGAACCAGATAACTGGTACAAAATGGTACACTATTGTGTGCACTTTAGGTAATATGTACCTTCAAGGTAATAATATGCATCTTTTGCAAGCGTACAGTTTAATGATAGTTTACTGATATTTTTAAAGTCCCCCTGTGGTGAAAATCCAGCTTTTAATGTTGTTTATATGTCTATGTGGTGTTTTTAATACGCTTTAAAGGGATAGTTCACCCAAAAATGTAAATTCTGTCAGTATTTACTCTCCCTCATGTTGTTCAACCCCGTAAGACCTTCGTTCATCTTCGCAACACGAATTAAGATATTTTTGATGAAATCTGAGAGCTGGATCACTCCTCCATAGGCTTTTGTTTGTTTTTGCGCACAAAAAGTATTCTCGTCGCTTGACAAACTTAAGATTGAGCCACTGTAGTCACTTGGACTATTTTAACGATGTCTTTAATAACTTTTCGAGGCCGGCAAGTTTCAGTCCCTTAGAAGCCTATGGAGGAGTGATCCAGCTCTCAGATTTAATCAAAAATATCTTAATTCGTGTTGCGAAGATGAACAACATGAGGAGAGTAAATACTGACAGAATTTACATTTTTGGATGAATTAACCCTTTAAGACAAACCATGTGTAAATTCATAAGTCGACAGCATTGCTGAGTATTTTCTCCGTAAAACTGCAGTGAACCAAAGACAGTCTCAAAAATACGGTTTGAAATCGCTGGTGTTTCTGACGTCACAAACTACCTTGTAACCAATCAGATCAACGTGTGATCGTCAACGAGTGGATCTCTGAGTGAGTGAGTGAGTGGAGGCGGGGCTCATTAACATATTTATAGAACCACGCATACTAAATGAGGCAAGGGTGTCGAGGTACATTCAAGCTATTTTAAGGCATGACAAACATTTTTTACAGAAAAAACATTTAAATATGTGATTTTGGTGATCAAAGACGAGTTTTAAGGGATAAAATGATTGACTACAGGGGGACTTTAACTGTTTTCGTACTCAATAACCAATATTCTCTCTCACTCATAGATCAGATGGGCAGCTGTTGAGAGTCATTCATTCTTACAACGATGGAGGTTCATCGAATAACATCGCATCCCTCCACAACAGAAGCAGAATTGTGGATTAACTCGTCCTCCTCGTTTCCTTCTCCGAGTGAGAACTGGACCGACAGCGGATCAGTGTATTACGGCCCGGGAGTCGCCGGGATCCTCATCCCGCTAATCTACATTGCGGTGTGTGTCGTCGGCCTGATCGGAAACACTCTCGTCATCCACATCGTTCTGCGATATTCCCAGGCGGAGTCTGTGACGAATATTTACATTCTCAATCTGGCCATCGCAGACGAACTCTTCATGCTGGGTTTACCGTTTCTCGCCGTGCAGAACGGCCTGCTCTCGTGGCCCTTCGGATCGCTAATGTGTCGTCTGGTCATGACGGTGGACGCCATTAACCAGTTTACTAGCATCTTCTGTCTGACGGTGATGAGCATCGATCGATATCTGGCGGTAGTGCATCCGCTCCAGTCCTCTAGGTGGCGCCAGCCTCGTGTGGCTAAGACTGTGAACGCGACCGTATGGGCCGTGTCTTTCGTAGTGGTTCTTCCGGTTGTGGTTTTCGCCGGCGTTTTGAAGGACGACGGGAATTGTAGCATCGTGTGGCCGGAGCCGGCGGAAGTTTGGAAAGCGGCGTTTATAATCTATACTTCGACTGTCGGGTTTTTCGGCCCGCTAACGGTAATCTGCTTGTGTTATCTGCTGATCGTTGTGAAAGTGCGCAGCTCCGGACGAAAAGTTCGCGCTACATCGATTCGCAGAAGAAAATCGGAACGCAAAATCACGCGCATGGTTGTGATCGTCGTAGCCGTGTTTGTGTTCTGCTGGCTGCCGTTTTACGTGTTAAACATCGTGAACTTGCTTGTGCTTCTCCCGGGAGAGTTTAGAGGCCTGTATTACTTCGTCGTGGTTCTTTCCTACGCTAACAGTTGCGCGAATCCCATTCTGTACGGCGTCTTGTCGGATAACTTCAAAAGAGGATTCCGGAAAGCCTTGTGCCGATCGTCCAGACGTGTGGAAAACCACGATCAGCAACCGGGAACAGGAATAGTTGCGTTACCGCTCGAGGAGATTCGAAGAGAACTGGATCCGAAGGAGCATCTGAAGGTGATCGACGTCGAAGACAACGAGGAGGAAGAACTCCGCAACGAGGAAAACACTGGGAAAGCGGACGTGGAACGATCCGTTAGCTCGACACATGAGAACAGCGGAGTGCGGATATCACATCTGTCGGAGAACAGCAAGGACAAACGCTCGGTCCTGGAGATCAGCTGCTTGTGATCAACACTGGCTGCGTTTACATGCACAACTTGTGTTTCAGTCGGACTGAATTCATTCCGTGGTGTTTACATGAACGCTGAACATGTGATCGGGTTGATATTACGCGTTTATAAACACAAGATTAAATCGGAATTTAATTTTTGACATGCGCACACTGCACGAGTTTCTGTTTGCGCATAATAGCTAACTATTCTCCTACATTGGTTCTTTATTTGTTTTAAACAGCAGACTTAATATTTATCCATTTCTGGTCATAATTTGTTGACAGTGAGCGTATGAACCGTCGTGCCGCTGCTATTGATCACATAGTAAAAATGCTCAAAACCAGTCGTGTGTGTGCGAGTCTGAAACGGCCGTCATCCTGCTCCACTTCACACACGATGAGGAGTGAAAGGAGGATTACAGAATTTATGACACTTTATTCAACAGGAATAACAGCTCGTTCCCCGCGTCACACGTCATTACGCATTTCTACGTCATTGCACATGCGCAGTGCTTTCAGTTTCGGTTTCAATCCGATCAAGTGTTTACATGATCTTTCGATCGGATTAGAAAAGGAATCCCCCCCCCCCTTCAATCCGACATTTCATCCGGATCGAGCTAAATCGGATCTATTAAGGTGTTTTACAGGAAGCCTTTTCAGTCCGATTGTGCCGTCAATCCGATTACTAAGGGATTATTTGGTTGCATGTAAACGAAGCCAGTGTCCATAAAACCTTTGTTCGTAGCTATTCTTTATTTCGATCTTGTGTAAAGTCATTCATTGAGCAGGAAACTGGAAAATATCAGTATGTTTACATGCACTAATTTTCCTCAATCTGATTTCAGATTCTAAAAGTTCTCTTCTAAGCGTTGCATTTCGATCACAAATTAATGCCTACATTCGCATTTCACGAATTCCGAACAAAACTTCAGCGCGTGCACGTCAGGTGCCGCGTTTCAACCCGAGAAAGACACTGTTAATGTAGGATATAATTGACTAGTTTGGGGTCAATTGGTTTTCTTTTTGTTAAAGAAATTAATAATTTTATTCAGTATGGACGCATTAAATATATCAAAAGTGGCAGTAAATACATTTATAATGTTATAAAAGATTCTATTTTAAATAAATGTTGTTCTTTTGAATTTTCTGTTCATCAAAGAATCCTGAAAAATAAAATGTATGACTATTTCCACAAAAATCTGAAGCTGTTTTCAACATTGATAATAATCATAAATGTTTCTTGAGCATCAAATCATCATATTATAGTGATTTCTGAAGGATCATGTGACACTGAAGACTGGAGTAATGATGCTGAAAATTCAGCTTTGATCACAGGAATAAATTACGCTTTACTATATATTCACATAGAAAACAGCTGATTTACACTGGCATAATATTTCACTGTTTTTACTGTATTTTAAATCAAATAAATGCAGTCTTGGAGAGACTTTCAGAACCCCAAACTTTCGAACAGTAGTGTATCTAAAATGAAAGCTAAGCAAATATTTCATAAGAATATTAGTAACCTTTTTTAATAAAGTTGAGATGTAAATAAACATGTACACATTCATAAGACATAAAACTCAACACTGCATATATGCACAAGGTTTAAACTGAGAAAATAGTCGGAAGTGTTTACATGCTTAATTCTTCCCTGATGGGGTTATTTCAGATCTACACACCTTTCAATCCGATGGAAATGTGATTCAGATCAAGCTCAGTCGGATGGATCATGGTGTTCACATGAAGGCTTTTCAGTCTGATTATGAACAATATTTGGGTGCATTTTACTGAATCAGCTGCATAATCATATCAAGAACAGTGTTGGACTGATGATCAGGATCGAGATCAACATATTTCTCTGTTCTTCTTCTGAAGGGCAGAAACTGCAGCCGTTACAGTGGTCACTGCATGTGTGTGTGTGTGTGTGTGTGTTTACTGACATTTGAGGGAATCCAATGCTGCTGCTCTGGTCATGTGATGCATCTTACATTAAAAGCTATTGTGCATTATTACTCAACTGGAATACTTGATTGTGATTGATCATGGTGTCATTTCTGTGGTATAAATGACATTCTGCTCACAGAATAAAACCCTTTACACTCCTCCTAATCAATAATTAATCACCGTTCATTAGTTGTGTGTCAAGCCACTGTGTCAAACAAAACAATCTGTAGCTATCTAAACACGGGCTGACAGAACAAACAACACACTCTGTAATCTTCATGGAGGACTAATGTAAAAAATAAGACAAACATATGCATTTTTCTGATTATGATATTTTAGTACAGATCAGACTGAAATGCAAATTTATAACATAAACGGTTCAGTCTTTAATCACTTCCTGTTGTTGCAATGTAAAATGTGTGGTGGGAAAACAGTCAAATTAAGACAACATAAGCTTTAATCCCAGTTTCTGGGAAACGAGGAAGCGCTGCTCATTCCGGCACAACGTCTCCGATCCATTTGAGATACGGCGGGTTTCCCTGATGGATGGGGAAGCTGATGACCTCCGCCACTTCATACGGGTGATGCGACCTGCACAACAAACCTTTATTTATTCAACACTTCTGTGGAGTATTTTTAGATGAAAGCTGAACCGGCTCATTCCTGAAGCACACACAGTTTATGCCAAACCGACTGCGATTATTTTTTGTACTGCATGTATTGCAGAAATTCCTGAAATGTGTTTTTTGTAGCTTGACGTGTCGTGGATACCGGACATATTCAGCAACTGCAGGAATCTTGGAACTTCTCGTCTTAATCATCTGAAAAAAATGTAAAGAAATCTTGAGTTGTCTGATATTACATGCATTTGTCACTGGAAAGCAAAACACTGCAATACAACCTTTGAAAACACACATTACTCTACATGAAGAGATGTAAATGAATGCAATGTTATTGTTCACTATTACTATACATTTCAAAGTTTCTAAATCAACAGTTTTCTTCTCATTAGTGTGCATTATTTTGTCTAAAGATGCCAGATGAATGTCGAGTGAAGTGCATACGGGTTTCAGCTGTAGATTCTACCCAAGCTGCTTTCTGCCACGGAGTAAAATAATAATAAGCTTAATGTGACTTATCTCTCAATTTGGACTTTTTTCTCAGAATTTCAAGTTTATATAATGCAATTTGAACTTGCAATTGCGATTTTATATCTTTTTAAAAAAGGCCGAATTGCGAGACAAAATTTACGATAAAAAAAAAGATCAAAATCGCAATTCTGAGAAAGAAAGATAAAATCCTGATACTGAGAAAAAAAATCTAAAATCGCGATTCTGAGAAAAAAAAATATTAAATTGCGTTTCTGAGAAAAAACAGTATATTAAATCGCGATTCTAAGAAGAAAAAAAATCGAGATTCTGAGAAAAAAAAAATTTAAAACACGTTTCTGAGAAAAAAATCTATAAAATTGCGATTCTGAGAAAAAATATAAAATCGAGATTCTGAGAAAAAAAAAATTTAAAACACGTTTCTGAGAAAAAATATAAAATCGCGATTCAGAGAAAAAATATAAAATCGTGATTCAGAGAAAAAAAATATCTAAAATCACGATTCTGAGAAAAAAATAAATAAAGTCGCGATTCTGAGAAAAAAATATATAAAATCGCGATTCTGAGAAAAAAAAAATATCTAAAATCGCGATTCTGAGAAAAGAAATATCTAAAATCACGATTCTGAGAAAAGAAATATCTAAATAACGATTCTGAGAAAAGAAATATCTAAAATCACGATTCTGAGAAAAGAAATATCTAAAATCACGATTCTGAGAAAAGAAATATCTAAAATCACGATTCTGAGAAAAGAAATATCTAAAATCACGATTCTGAGAAAAGAAATATCTAAAATCACGATTCTGAGAAAAGAAACATCTAAAATCGCGATTCTGAGAAAAAAAACATCTAAAATCGCGATTCTGAGAAAAAAATTATCTAAAATCGCGATTCTGAGAAAAAAATTATCTAAAATCGCGATTCAGAGAAAAAATATAAAATCGTGATTCAGAGAAAAAAAACATCTAAAATCGCGATTCTGAGAAAAAAATTATCTAAAATCGCGATTCTGAGAAAAAAAACATCTAAAATCGCGATTCAGAGAAAAAATATAAAATCGTGATTCAGAGAAAAAAATATCTAAAATCACGATTCTGAGAAAAAAATAAATAAAGTCGCGATTCTGAGAAAAAAATATATAAAATCGCGATTCTGAGAAAAAAAAATATCTAAAATCGCGATTCTGAGAAAAGAAATATCTAAAATCACGATTCTGAGAAAAGAAATATCTAAATAACGATTCTGAGAAAAGAAATATCTAAAATCACGATTCTGAGAAAAGAAATATCTACAATCAAGATTCTGAGAAAAGAAATATCTAAAATCACGATTCTGAGAAAAAAAATATCTAAAATCGCGATTCTTAGAAAAAAATTATCTAAAATCACGATTCTGAGAAAAAAATAAATAAAGTCGCGATTCTGAGAAAAGAAATATCTAAAATCACGATTCTGAGAAAAGAAATATCTAAAATCACGATTCTGAGAAAAAAATAAATAAAGTCGCGATTCTGAGGAAAGAAATATCTAAAATCACGATTCTGAGAAAAGAAATATCTAAATCACGATTCTGAGAAAAGAAATATCTAAAATCACGATTCTGAGAAAAGAAATATCTAAAATCACGATTCTGAGAAAAGAAATATCTAAAATCACGATTCTGAGAAAAAAAATATCTAAAATCGCGATTCTGAGAAAAGAAATATCTAAAATCACGATTCTGAGAAAAAAATAAATAAAGTCGCGATTCTGAGAAAAAAATATATAAAATCGCGATTCTGAAAAAAATATATATAAAATCGCGATTCTGAGAAAAAAAATATCTAAAATCGCGATTCTGAGAAAAAAAAATATCTAAAATCGCGATTCTGAGAAAAGAAATATCTAAAATCACGATTCTGAGAAAAGAAATATCTAAATCACGATTCTGAGAAAAGAAATATCTAAAATCACGATTCTGAGAAAAGAAATATCTAAAATCACGATTCTGAGAAAAAAAATATCTAAAATCGCGATTCTGAGAAAAAAATTATCTAAAATCGCGATTCTGAGAAAAAAATTATCTAAAATCGCGATTCTGAGAAAAGAAATATCTACAATCAAGATTCTGAGAAAAGAAATATCTAAAATCACGATTCTGAGAAAAAAAATATCTAAAATCGCGATTCTTAGAAAAAAATTATCTAAAATCACGATTCTGAGAAAAAAATAAATAAAGTCGCGATTCTGAGAAAAGAAATATCTAAAATCACGATTCTGAGAAAAGAAATATCTAAAATCACGATTCTGAGAAAAGAAATATCTAAAATCACGATTCTGAGAAAAAAAATATCTAAAATCGCGATTCTGAGAAAAGAAATATCTAAAATCACGATTCTGAGAAAAAAATAAATAAAGTCGCGATTCTGAGAAAAAAATATATAAAATCGCGATTCTGAAAAAAATATATATAAAATCGCGATTCTGAGAAAAAAATTATCTAAAATCGCGATTCTGAGAAAAAAATTATCTAAAATCGCGATTCTGAGAAAAGAAATATCTACAATCAAGATTCTGAGAAAAGAAATATCTAAAATCACGATTCTGAGAAAAGAAATATCTAAAATCACGATTCTGAGAAAAAAATTATCTAAAATCGCGATTCTGAGAAAAGAAATATCTACAATCAAGATTCTGAGAAAAGAAATATCTACAATCAAGATTCTGAGAAAAGAAATATCTAAAATCACGATTCTGAGAAAAAAATATATAAAATCGCGATTCTGAGAAAAAAATTATCTAAAATCGCGATTCTGAGAAAAGAAATATCTACAATCAAGATTCTGAGAAAAGAAATATCTAAAATCGCGATTCTGAGAAAAGAAATATCTAAAATCACGATTCTGAGAAAAAAATATATAAAATCGCGATTCTGAGAAAAAAATTATCTAAAATCACGATTCTGAGAAAAAAATATATAAAATCGCGATTCTGAGAAAAAAATTATCTAAAATCGCGATTCTGAGAAAAGAAATATCTACAATCAAGATTCTGAGAAAAGAAATATCTAAAATCGCGATTCTGAGAAAAGAAATATCTAAAATCACGATTCTGAGAAAAAAATTATCTAAAATCACGATTCTGAGAAAAAAATTATCTAAAATCGCGATTCTGAGAAAAAAATTATCTAAAATCGCGATTCTGAGAAAAGAAATATCTACAATCAAGATTCTGAGAAAAGAAATATCTAAAATCGCGATTCTGAGAAAAGAAATATCTAAAATCACGATTCTGAGAAAAAAATATCTAAAATCACGATTCGGAGAAAAGAAATATCTAAAATCGCGATTCTGAGAAAAAAAACATCTAAAATCACGATTCTGAGAAAAAAATATCTAAAATCACGATTCGGAGAAAAGAAATATCTAAAATCGCGATTCTGAGAAAAGAAATATCTACAATCAAGATTCTGAGAAAAGAAATATCTAAAATCACGATTCTGAGAAAAAAATATCTAAAATCACGATTCGGAGAAAAGAAATATCTAAAATCGCGATTCTGAGAAAAGAAATATCTACAATCAAGATTCTGAGAAAAGAAATATCTAAAATCACGATTCGAAGAAAAAAAATATCTACAATCACGATTCTGAGAAAAAAAATATCTAAAATCGCGATTCTGAGAAAAGAAATATCTACAATCAAGATTCTGAGAAAAGAAATATCTAAAATCACGATTCTGAGAAAAGAAATATCTAAAATCGCGATTCTGAGAAAAAAATTATCTAAAATCGCGATTCTGAGAAAAGAAATATCTACAATCAAGATTCTGAGAAAAGAAATATCTAAAATCACGATTCTGAGAAAAAAATATATAAAATCGCGATTCTGAGAAAAAAATTATCTAAAATCACGATTCTGAGAAAAAAATATATAAAATCGCGATTCTGAGAAAAAAATTATCTAAAATCGCGATTCTGAGAAAAGAAATATCTACAATCAAGATTCTGAGAAAAGAAATATCTAAAATCGCGATTCTGAGAAAAGAAATATCTAAAATCACGATTCTGAGAAAAAAATTATCTAAAATCACGATTCTGAGAAAAAAATTATCTAAAATCGCGATTCTGAGAAAAAAATTATCTAAAATCGCGATTCTGAGAAAAGAAATATCTACAATCAAGATTCTGAGAAAAGAAATATCTAAAATCGCGATTCTGAGAAAAGAAATATCTAAAATCACGATTCTGAGAAAAAAATATCTAAAATCACGATTCGGAGAAAAGAAATATCTAAAATCGCGATTCTGAGAAAAGAAATATCTACAATCAAGATTCTGAGAAAAGAAATATCTAAAATCACGATTCTGAGAAAAAAATATCTAAAATCACGATTCGGAGAAAAGAAATATCTAAAATCGCGATTCTGAGAAAAGAAATATCTACAATCAAGATTCTGAGAAAAGAAATATCTAAAATCACGATTCGAAGAAAAAAAATATCTACAATCACGATTCTGAGAAAAAAAATATCTAAAATCGCGATTCTGAGAAAAGAAATATCTACAATCAAGATTCTGAGAAAAGAAATATCTAAAATCACGATTCTGAGAAAAGAAATATCTAAAATCACGATTCTGAGAAAAAAAATATCTAAAATCACGATTCTGAGAAAAAAAATATCTACAATCACGATTCTGAGAAAAGAAATATCTAAAATCACGATTCGAAGAAAAAAAATATCTACAATCACGATTCTGAGAAAAAAAATATCTAAAATCGCGATTCTGAGAAAAGAAATATCTACAATCAAGATTCTGAGAAAAGAAATATCTAAAATCGCGATTCTGAGAAAAGAAATATCTACAATCAAGATTCTGAGAAAAGAAATATCTAAAATCACGATTCTGAGAAAAGAAATATCTAAAATCACGATTCTGAGAAAAAAAATATCTAAAATCACGATTCTGAGAAAAAAAATATCTAAAATCACGATTCTGAGAAAAAAATATATAAAGTCGCGATTCTGAGAAAAAAAATATAAAATTGCGATTCTGAGAACAAAATATATAAAAT
>NW_027508982.1:20000-22500 GCF_051911475.1 Siphateles boraxobius
ACATGACACACATTCTAGATGTATTTATAACTTTCTATTTAGTGTTTAAGTACAAATTCAATTATAGTTTGATGATGTCAAAGCGGGGTTTACTTTTTGTATATTTACATTTATGCAGTGGTTAAATTGGGCCGGGGCTCTCCGGGGCTCAGCACCGGCACATAAGCCTGCTCGTTTGCAGTCAGTTGCCTACTGGAAATTATGTCACATACAATTTGATGAAAGTGATGCTTTTGAAAACATATTTCTGACAATAAATGAAAGATTTTTGAAATGGCATGTCTATTTTGTCTCGGCGGAGCTGAGATGAGAAAAATCGGAACACGGCCGTATTTTTGTTCAGCTGCTTAATCTCGTTGTCAGTCGACCATGATCGCGCACCGCTCGCGCATGCGCATCTGACACGGATAAATGTACGCAGCAATAATGAATGTTCCTGGGAGACCGTGGTTGCGCGGGATGTGGATGTTCCAGAAATGTCAAAAAAGTGCCCTGGCCTTGAATGACAAGGTAAGAAAAATAAGACTAAATCAAAATTAAATAACCAGGACTAGGTTGACCATGTGATTTTTCTCAGGAGATGTTTTGAGCATTTTACTTCAGATACCGGATTATCAGCAAACTGCCAAGAGAATTGCTAATTTAACGTTAGCTGGCTACTTAAAATAAACTAGCAATCTATTCAGTCAGCATATTTGTATTTGATCTGTGTGAATTACAGAAATGTAAGACTTGCTAGACCTAAGTTACTTTTAGCTACCAAGCTCTGTGGTTAATGAAAATTAAATCAAGCATTTATTCTCCAACTTTCAGAGATAAATTGAAATGAGTGGAGCATATTCACCCAAGAAGAGGAAACTGACTTACATGTTTCCTTAAATGTGTCCTCTCTAATGTTTGTTAACATTGTTGGCCCTCCATTAGCATCTTGGGACCCCACTAAATTTGTTAGAAAGTGGGTAGCAAGGAGGAGATCTGCAGAGCACCTGGCGTGTAAGAAAAGGCAGACTAATACTGAGGTGTTTGCATACCAGCCATTGTGGGAAGTAATGAAGTTATAGATGAGTGATGAGTTATAGATGTGTGTTCTCTGTACTGTTTTTAAGAATGTGTATGAAATGAAATGTAAAATCAAAATTAAATTACAAAGGTAAAACACAAATAAATTCAAATGTTGATTGTAAAACTAACCAGTGTTATCATCATTTTTATATCTTAAAGCTGCAGTCCGCAGTTTTCGCCATCTCTGTTCGAAATCTGCAATTGCAGTTATTCGCGGAATTATCAACTTTACGTGGGTTGTGTAATGAGGCAACCACTGGAGCCAGAAATCAAAACTTTGCCTTTTTATGTGTGTGTGTGTGTGTGTGTGTGTGTGTGTGTGTGTGTGTGTGTGTGTGTGTGTGTGTGTGTGTGTGTGTGTGTGTGTGTGTGTTGTCGTAGTAAAGAGAGAGAATGGGAGAAGGAAGTGTGTATGAGGTGGACCTGGTCACCACAGACCCAAATCTTCTCAGCTGTTGCTACTGTCATATTCTGCACTGTCTCTCCATGTGGTACATTATGTTTGGCACATTGTATGGGTCACTATATCATAACAAGGTATTACAACGTGTAATCAAGTGATGACTGATTAGCAGTAATGTAAATGCTAAATGTCCTAATACCTGTTGCAAAGTAAATGCTCTTAACCTTGCAGTTTTTCACATATCATGTAATACTCAATTTCTCCATTTCTTTGCACAAAACTCTCCAGAAAGTGCTATTTAATGGTTTATTTTTCAAAAAAAAATTCCCGGGGGGGCATGCCCCCGGACCCCCCTAGGGAGAGCACCCCCACATAATAAATCCCAATTTAACCCCTGCATTTATGGATATAAAACTTTCCAATAATAATAAAGGAGGTTAATACAAAAACTTGCTTTGATTCTTGTCATTAATATAAAACCCAAAAATCCCAGAACACATTTTGGACAATTACTCCAGATAGACTGAGCAAAAGGACACTTCCAAAAAAAATGACCTACAGTTTCAGAAGAAACTTCACAAAAGATGATTTCGTGGTGAAAGACTACATTCCCCATCATTACAATATCTCTGGCAGCGCTATCCACGTTCATTTTATGCTTTATGTTTTTTATTTATCACAACCATATTTTAATACAAGGCGAGTTTTATAATAAAAAAGTACCAAACGTATTGTAATTCATCTGAAATTCATAAGGTACGAACCTTTTTTACAGTCTATGGTACGAACATGTCGTAAACTGTGCTGTTAACGGAAATTACGTAGGTGCTGCGTCACAGATCAGCTGGTGTCTTCCGGCGCGCGCAATTACAGAAAGGATCCGCGTGTGACTGACTGAGAAACCCGAGTTCCCGCAAAAGGTAGAAAAGTGAAACAAAACAACTTTATTTAAGTGTATTCCCGTGTTGTGCTCGTGTGGTCAGTGATGACTAGTCCACTGCGCAAACTGACGTGCGGATGAACCGCGCCGAGTGT
>NW_027508982.1:27500-35000 GCF_051911475.1 Siphateles boraxobius
TTACTTTTTCAAATCACTTTGTTCTCCCACTTATTGACTGACATCCCTCCTGTCCTCATGTTGAGAGAAATTAGGAGTAAATGCAGAGGAGTTGCACTTTTATGATGGACAGATGCACTTTTTTATGATGGACAGATGCACTTTTTTATGATGGACAGATGCACTTTTATGATGTATAGATGCACTTTTATGATGGACAGATGCACTTTTATGATGGACAGATGCACTTTTATGATGGACAGATGCACTTTTATGATGGATAGATGCACTTTTATGATGGACAGATGCACTTTTTTATGATGGACAGATGCACTTTTATGATGGACAGATGCACTTTTATGATGGACAGATGCACTTTTTTATGATGGATAGATGCACTTTTATGATGGACAGATGCACTTTTATGATGTATAGATGCACTTTTTTATGATGGACAGATGCACTTTTATGATGGATAGATGCACTTTTATGATGTATAGATGCACTTTTTTATGATGTATAGATGCACTTTTATGATGGACAGATGCACTTTTATGATGGACAGATGCACTTTTATGATGGACAGATGCACTTTTATGATGGATAGATGCACTTTTATGATGGACAGATGCACTTTTTTATGATGGACAGATGCACTTTTATGATGGACAGATGCACTTTTATGATGGACAGATGCACTTTTTTATGATGGATAGATGCACTTTTATGATGGACAGATGCACTTTTATGATGTATAGATGCACTTTTATGATGGACAGATGCACTTTTATGATGGACAGATGCACTTTTATGATGTATAGATGCACTTTTTTATGATGGACAGATGCACTTTTATGATGGATAGATGCACTTTTATGATGGACAGATGCACTTTTATGATGGACAGATGCACTTTTATGATGGAGAGATGCACTTTTATGATGGATAGATGCACTTTTATGATGGACAGATGCACTTTTATGATGGACAGATGCACTTTTATGATGTATAGATGCACTTTTTTATGATGGACAGATGCACTTTTATGATGGATAGATGCACTTTTATGATGGACAGATGCACTTTTATGATGGACAGATGCACTTTTATGATGGAGAGATGCACTTTTATGATGGATAGATGCACTTTTATGATGGACAGATGCACTTTTATGATGGACAGATGCACTTTTATGATGGACAGATGCACTTTTATGATGGATAGATGCACTTTTATGATGGACAGATTCACTTTTTTATGATGGACAGATTCACTTTTTTATGATGGACGGATGCACTTTTATGATGGATAGATGCACTTTTATGATGAATAGATGCACTTTTATGATGGATAGATGCACTTTTATGATGGATAGATGCACTTTTATGATGGACAGATGCACTTTTATGATGGATAGATGCACTTTTATGATGGACAGATGCACTTTTATGATGGAGAGATGCACTTTTATGATGGATAGATGCACTTTTATGATGGACAGATGCACTTTTATGATGGACAGATGCACTTTTATGATGGATAGATGCACTTTTATGATGGACAGATGCACTTTTATGATGGACAGATTCACTTTTATGATGGACAGATGCACTTTTATGATGGACAGATGCACTTTTATGATGGACAGATGCACTTTTATGATGGACAGATGCACTTTTATGATGGATAGATGCACTTTTATGATGGACAGATGCACTTTTATGATGGACAGATTCACTTTTTTATGATGGACAGATTCACTTTTTTATGATGGACGGATGCACTTTTATGATGGATAGATGCACTTTTATGATGAATAGATGCACTTTTATGATGGATAGATGCACTTTTATGATGGATAGATGCACTTTTATGATGGATAGATGCACTTTTATGATGGACAGATGCACTTTTATGATGGAGAGATGCACTTTTATGATGGATAGATGCACTTTTATGATGGACAGATGCACTTTTATGATGGACAGATGCACTTTTATGATGGACAGATGCACTTTTTTATGATGGACAGATGCACTTTTATGATGGACAGATGCACTTTTATGATGTATAGATGCACTTTTTTATGATGGACAGATGCACTTTTATGATGGACAGATGCACTTTTATGATGGATAGATGCACTTTTATGATGGACAGATTCACTTTTTTATGATGGACAGATGCACTTTTATGATGGACAGATTCACTTTTTTATGATGGACAGATTCACTTTTTTATGATGGACGGATGCACTTTTATGATGGATAGATGCACTTTTATGATGGATAGATGCACTTTTATGATGGACAGATGCACTTTTATGATGGACAGATGCACTTTTATGGTGGATAGATGCACTTTTATGATGGACAGATGCACTTTTATGATGGACAGATGCACTTTTATGATGGACAGATGCACTTTTATGATGGATAGATGCACTTTTATGATGGACAGATGCACTTTTATGATGGACAGATGCACTTTTATGATGGACAGATGCACTTTTTTATGATGGACAGATGCACTTTTATGATGTATAGATGCACTTTTATGATGGATAGATGCACTTTTATGGTGGATAGATGCACTTTTATGATGGACAGATGCACTTTTATGATGGACATATGCACTTTTATGATGGACAGATGCACTTTTATGATGGACAGATGCACTTTTATGATGGATAGATGCACTTTTATGATGGATAGATGCACTTTTATGATGGACAGATGCACTTTTATGATGGACAGATGCACTTTTATGATGGATAGATGCACTTTTATGATGGACAGATGCACTTTTATGATGGACAGATGCACTTTTATGATGGATAGATGCACTTTTATGATGGATAGATGCACTTTTATGATGGACAGATGTACTTTTATGATGGATAGATGTACTTTTATGATGGACATGCACTTTTATGATGGATAGATGCACTTTTTTGATGGATAGATGCAATTTTATGGACTTCAAAACAGAAACAGTCATTCAGTGCCATTATAAAGCTTGGAAGACGGACATTTTTAATATAACTCAGATTGTATTGTCTGAAAGAAGAATGTCATACACACCTAGGATGAGTTGAGGGAGAGTAAATCATGGGCTTATTTTCATTTTTGGGTGACCAACCCCTTTAACATTTGCCAATAATAGAGCTTTTTATTTATTATTGAAACAAATATGCACGCCCATCCCAGGTGAGAAAAAATAACGCAACACATCAAAAAAGAAACTGAGTCTCGCCATTAGAGTAACGCAATATTGAAACGCATTACTTTTAAAAGTAACTTTCCTTAAAGCGGCACTATGCAGGATTTCCGTTTTTGTCAAACAGTGACCCCTAGAGTCGCTGTAGAGTACTTTTATTTAACGTTACTGTCGTAAATACAACTCACGCAGAGCGTGACAGTCTATGATCTGCACTCACGGCCTCTGCACTTTATAATAATAAAGTAGCCTACCTGAGCCTAAATGCCAGATGACACCAATAAAGTTACATCATGTACGTCGCATTATTTCATAACAATGTCCGTTATTATGATGTTGTTAGACATGATTATTGCAATTTATCATAATAGTTTGCAAATTCCGCTCATTTACACTATTTACAACGTGTAGGCTTATTTATGTCCTGATAATTATGTGAGATATTGACAACTGTTCTCATGATAATCGCAGGAATCAACTTTAACAGTGAAAGCCTGAGCGAGTGGGACTCTTGTCCGGTTCCTCGCGCTGTCAGATTCTCGTTACCTTTTTCTAGACTCTTCCGACCGCGCTTTCTTCCTTTTGTTCTCCATTCTGAAAACGCAGGTCCGATTTTTACTCTTGTCTTACTCCTCGCTCATTCAGTCTGCCGTTTCCTCTTTCTCTGTCCTCCGACAATGCTTTTCTAGCTTTCTGCTTCTTATATGCCGGTTTAGCCATGACGATAGTTGTTCTTATAGCTAGCCGGATCCTGGATGGGGGCGTGTATGCGCGTAGTGCCGTAAAGCAATTCGTCATGGCTAGAGCTGAAATCACGCGATACTTCCTGACGCTAAAAAAACTGCATAGTGCTGCTTTAACACTGATCATAATGATGAAGGATGATAAAAGCAAGTTATGAACAAACATGCTGTCCAGTAACAGTAATTAATAGAACGTTCTTTCAAAGTTTGATCTTTAATAATGTTCTCAAAACATTAGCACAAAAACACTATTTATACATCGTTCATGGAACGTTCAGAGAACATTTAAAAGCAACGTTCCCGTAATCTTCCATTAACATTCGCATAACTAAGGCCTCGTTTACACTGCAGGGGTTTAATGCTCAATTACGATTTTTTGAAAAAATCCGATTTTTTTGCAAAGCCGTTCACATGCGACCTTTTGTGATCTCCTGTGTGAACGTGAATGTGAAATGACCCAGCAGTGACCCGCATGCGCAGAAGAGTACTCAACGGTCAACGACGTCACTTGTTGTTTGTGGAGGTAGCTAAACATGGCCTGAATAGAGCGGTCCCCCCAAATATTCATTAAATCAGAAACCTTGCTTCCCTTCCATTGACTGGTCTCAGCATCGTCCGCCATAGTTGTTGTTTATCTTCTCATTCCCGCCTACTTCAACGCAGAATTATGCAGTTTGTCGCATATCAATGACGTGCGGGTCGGATACATGTGACCTGGCCGTTCAGATTGAAGTCGCATTTCAAAAGATCGGATACATATCGGATTTGGACCACATACCCAAGTGGCCTGGGTCGCATTAGAAAAGATCGGATCTGTGTCGTTCAGACTGTCGTGAAAAGATCAGATACAGGTCGCATAGGGGCAAAAAAATCGGAATTGGGTCGTTTCAGCCTGCAGTGTGAACGTAGCCTTAGAGAAACAGTTTTTTTTATAACTGGACATTTTGAGAACATTCGGAAATAACGTTTTCATAATTTAACGGGAACGGGAGTCTTCCGAAGTCATGTGATAATTTTGTGCGAGAAACAGGTTAAAGTTTAAGTCATTATTCACGGAAAATCTTCAGAAGTCGTGTCAGCTTTATTTCTGTGTCAAAGCAACTTCACAGTTATAAACAGGAAAATAATCAAATCAAATAGATGATGTCTATAAAAAGACAATTCAGATCAATTCAGTTCAGTTCCATAACTGTGCAAAGATCCTCATCATATTATTATGAAACAAGTTCAGTTATAAGCAGCTCTAGAGACGACAACAGTGTTTTTATTCAGCTCGAGTTTAATATAGTCTTTTGTGATTCTCTTATTGTCCTTAATGAAGAGCTGCATAAAGATTCTTCAAAACTTCACCTGTTGGTTCAGTCTGTTCACACTGACATTCAAGCTCCGGGAAGGACTTCCTGTTTGATTTGCAGTGTGATTGACAGCTGTCAGTCAGGCTCTCTGCAGCAGGTTCAGCGTTTGCTGTGTTCAGATGTGAGGCTTTAGCTATAGTTTAAATATTAATGAACACTTGCACAGAAAACACTAAAGAAGCATGTGCAGAATGGACTGTGTCTGTACCGTTTTTAGAGTATTAATGCTCTTTTTGAGTAAGAATACTATTGAAGCTTGTTTCCGCAAAGGATTAAAATAGGTTATTGCTTTTTTTTTTTTTTTGTTAGCCTCACTGGACACAGATTGAGACACGAGTGATTTGTCCTGGTTTATAAATAAATCCAGTGAAGCCTGGCTTCAGTTTATTCATTCATTTCTGGTTGAAATTCAGTGTGTTGAGTATCAACCATAAGTCAGAGGGAAAGTAGTTATGAAGGGTTTTGTTAAATTTCTGCACAATGTGCTTTTAATTTACTGTCTTAGCCTATATTTAGTGATCTCTGTAACAATCGAAATAACTCTTGGTTTAATGTGCAAAAGGTTGAGTAACTCCTGGGTTTATACTGGGTAATTCAGGATATCACATGCATGTTGTCTTTCTGCAGACAGGGATCACTTTGTCTTAGGTGTCCTAACATGAACCCTGCCTGATCATAATAATGAAACAAACCCAACTGTAAAATATTCCCAAATAACAAATATATATTATAAGAATATTTAGCTAATGTTCCCTTTAAGTTATGGTTCTCTGAACAGTCAAAATGTCAATAAAAAAAGGGTGTAACCCCCGTTAAAGTCCCACTGAAGTGTCTTGGATCGCGCAGCTTTGTTTGATGCGTTGATGTAATTTCCACTGAAACAGGAAGCGGAGGCGGGGCTTATTGAATGGCTCCTCCCCCTTTTCAAATAGCCAATAGTGTTAGTTCACCTCACAGACTGACAGCACCATGGAAGTGATGATGATACGCTGGATTTAATAGTAGATGTGAATTAATTCTAGCCATTCATTCCTAACCAACGTACAATTGTAAAACGGAATAAAACTCGAGCAACCGAACAGTGGCGTAAATTTGTTTTAAAAAGTGTGTGTGTGTGTGTGTGTGTGTGTGTGGGGGGGGGGGGCTTGCTATACAATGCTACGATATGTACAACATGTGTACAATAGCAATTTTTGGAAAAAAAATATCATCACAATGTCCAGAAATCAATTTCAATAGCACATTGGGTTTAATTTGCCGTTTAATGAGATCTACTAATATTTTTTTTCGTGCCGAGAATTTTCACGTGAATAAATCCATAGATCTGCAAACGTAGTTTCATGGTCTAGTGGCAGAACTTGTGCCAAGCGTGAGGTTCTGGGTTCGAATCCGCACTCGTGTAGTTTCTTACTCATCAACACTGAATACGATCATCAGTGGTTGTATGTCGAGCAGGGACACGTTTGTGTGCATTTTATTGTGCGATTTTTGCGAGTCTCCGCAACGCCGATAAATTAAAGCGCGCGTCACAAGAGAACTAATCGCAACGCAAACGAGCTCCGCATCTTGATTTAAAAAACGACACATTTCAGCGCTAGAATGACTTTTATTTGACAAACGAACGAAATGAATGCTCTGCTAGTTAACTGGAGATGTTTTATTTATTGTATTAGTTACATCCGTGTTGTTTCTAAAAGTGGTGTGGACAATATCGACCCTGGCAAAAACACATATTGCTCTGTGACGTTCAACGCTCGCATTGGTCAGGTGGTGTTTATAGCAGAGGGGGCGGAGCTTCAGATTCTAGAGAGCATTTGATTGGTCAGAAGATGTGATGGGAAGCTGAAGTCCGCGCGCGGTGTCATTTTTGATCTATTTTAGTGGAAGTGAGAGACTGAGTTTTGATTGCGTTTATCTCTTAAATGCGAATTTACTGTAGTCATTGCTTTGGAAGCTTATTCATAACTTTAAGCCTAACATATTCATGCTATAAAACTGAAATTTGGATTTCAGGAAGCCTTTAAGCTGTAAACAATCAGTGAAAGGTTCGCTCTGTGAACGCAATTCAAAGTTGTTGTTTTTTTAATCTCGGTACAATGAGATTATTCTAATCACCCTTAAACCATCGAACATTAAAAGGACATTTAAAGAAAGTGTAAAAGCATCAACAGTGTACTTTTAACAGGCCATGAATAATATCAAAA
>NW_027508982.1:45000-62500 GCF_051911475.1 Siphateles boraxobius
TCAGTGAGACAGGCGATGATGCAGTGAGACAGGCGATGATGCAGAGAGACAGGTGATGATGCAGTGAGACAGATGATGATGCAGTGAGACAGGCGATGATGCAGAGAGACAGGCGATGATGCAATGAGACAGGTGATGATGCAGTGAGACAGATGATGATGCAGTAAGACAGGTGATGATGCAGTGAGACAGGTGATGATGCAGAGATATAGATGATGATGCAGAGAGACAGGTGATGATGCAGTGAGACAGGCGATGATGCAGAGAGACAGGTGATGATGCAGAGAGACAGGTGATGATGCAGAGTGATAGGTGATGATGCAATGAGACAGATGATGATGCAGTGAGACAGATGATGATGCAGTGAGACAGGTGATGATGCAGTGAGACAGGTGATGATGCAGAGAGACAGGTGATGATGCAGTGAGACAGATGATGATGCAGTGAGACAGGTAATGATGCAGTGAGCCAGGTGATGATGCAGTGAGACAGGTGAGGATGCATTGAGCCAGGTGGTTATGCAGAGAGACAGGTGATCATGCAGTGAGTCAGGTGATGATGCAGTGAGACAGGTGATGATGCAGAGAAACAGATGATGATGCAGAAAGACAGGTGATGATGCAGAGATATAGATGATGATGCAGTGAGACAGGTGATGATGCATTGAGCCAGGTGATGATGCAGTGAGACAGGTAATGATGCATTGAGCCAGGTGATGATGCAGAGAGACAGGAGATGATACAGTGAGACAGTATATGATGCCTTGAGATAGGTGATGATGCAGAGAGACAGGTGATGATGCAGAGATATAGCTGATGATGCAGTGAGACAGGTGATGATGCAGTGAGACAGATGATGATGCAGTGAGACAGGTGATGATGCAGAGAGATAGATGATGATGCAGAGAGACAGATGAAGATGCAGAGAGACAGATGATGATGCAGTGAGACAGCTGATGATGCAGAGAGACAGGTGATGATGCAGTGAGACATGTGATGATGCAGTGAGACAGATGAAGATGCAGTGAGCCAGGTGATGATGCAGTGAGGCAGGTGGTTATGCAGAGAGACAGGTGATCATGCAGTGAGTCAGGTGATGATGCAGTGAGACAGGTGATGATGCAGAGAAACAGATGATGATGCAGAAAGACAGGTGATGATGCACTGAGACAGATGAAGATGCAGTGAGTAGGGATGTGACGGTGAGGATATTTTCCCACCCCGGTTAATCGACGTGTGACGACACCGGTAATACCGGTATCACCGGCGGGGGCTTTTAAATCACTGATTTAAAGGCAAACGTAAAATGCGCGCGGTTGCAACGGCATGCATAATTGGTGGTCGTGCGGAGCAGCACTGTTTTGTTATTGTGCGCTGAATTGGCGCTAATTTGAAAACGAAACAAATTTTTTTTACATCGCTTATAAAAAGCTGGTGCAGCAGTGTGCACTTCACTTTTAAATTAGCCTCAATTCATCCTTCGCATGGAGTTTGATGCGATCTGACAAATCAAAATCCACCATATGTTGTCCGACAAAGCAGTCAGGAGAGTTAGTAGATTAACGTCGGTGGATTTGAACTCTCACGTCACGACACATTAGAGCCATAAAGCAGAGAGACAGATGAATATGCAGTGAGCCAGGTGATGATGCAGTGAGACAGTTTATGATGCACTGAGACATGTGATGATGCATTGAGACAGTTTATGATGCAGTGAGACAGTGATGATGCAGTGAGACAGTTTATGATGCAGTGAGACAGGTGATGATGCAGTAAAACAGTTTATGATGCAGTGAGACAGGTGATGATGCAGTGAGACAGTTTATGATGCAGTGAGCCAGGTGATCATGCAGTGAGACAGGTGATGATGCAGAGAGACAGGTGATGATGCAGTGAGACAGATGAAGATGCAGTGAGCCAGGTGATGATGCAGTGAGACAGGTGGTTATGCAGAGAGACAGGTGATGATGCAGTGAGACAGATGATGATGCAGTGAGCCAGGTGATGATGCAGTGAGACAGGTGATGATGCATTGAGACAGGTGATCATGCAGTGAGTCAGGTGATGATGCAGTGAGACAGGTGATGATGCAGAGAAATAGATGATGATGCAGAAAGACAGGTGATGATGCAGTGAGACAGGTGATGATGCAGAGAAATAGATGATGATGCAGAAAGACAGGTGATGATGCACTGAGACAGATGAAGATGCAGTGAGACAGGTGATGATGCAGTAAGACAGGTGATGATGCAGTGAGACAGGTGATGATGCAGTGAGACAGGTGATAATGCAGAGAAACAGATGATGATAAAGTGAGACAGGTGATGATGCAGTGAGACAGGTGATGATGCAGTGAGACAGGTGATGATGCAGTGAGACAGGTGATGATGCACTGAGGTTATGATGCACTGAGACAGATGAAGATGCAGTGAGACAGGTGAATATGCAGTGAGCCAGGTGATGATGCAGTGAGACAGGTGATACAGTAAGACAGGTGATGATGCAGTGAGACAGGTGATACAGTAAGACAGGTGATGATGCAGTGAGACAGGTGCTGATGCAGAGATATAGATGATGATGCAGTGAGACAGGTGATACAGTAAGACAGGTGATGATGCAGTGAGACAGGTGATACAGTAAGACAGGTGATGATGCAGTGAGACAGGTGCAGAGATATAGATGATGATGCAGTGAGACAGGTGATGATGCAGTGAGACAGTTTATGATGCAGTGAGACAGTTTATGATGCAGTGAGACATGTGATGATGCAGTGAGACAGTTTATGATGCAGTGGGACAGGTGATGATGCAGTGAGACAGTTTATGATGCAGTGAGACAGGTGATGATGCAGTGAGACAGTTTATGGTGCAGTGAGACAGGTGATGATGCAGTGAGACAGTTTATGATGCAGTGGGACAGGTGATGATGCAGTGAGACAGTTTATGATGCAGTGGGACAGGTGATGATGCAGTGAGACAGTTTATGATGCAGTGGGACAGGTGATGATGCAGTGAGACAGGTGATGATGCAGTGAGACAGATGATGATGTAGTGAGACAGGTGATGATGCAGTGAGACAGATGATGATGCATTGGGACAGGTGATGATGCAGTGAGACAGTTTATGATGCAGTGGGACAGGTGATGATGCAGTGAGACAGTTTATGATGCAGTGGGACAGGTGATGATGCAGTGAGACAGGTGATTATGCAGTGTGGCTGTTTATATCAGAGTGAAATCACATACACTGAGACAGTGCTGCTGACAGACAGACGGGTATTGAGATGTTTCCAGCTCCACTGAGAACATTTCACTCTCAATGAAAGGTGACGACTCACACAGGGCCAGTGTGTGTGTGTGTGTGTGTGTGTGTGTGTGTGTGTGTGTGTGTGTAGTCACCTTTTAGCGGGTGTGAAATGCCCGTCTGTCTGTCTGTCAGCAGCACTGTCTCAGTGTGTGTGATTCCTCACATATGCTGGGAATGTTGACAGTGTGTTTATGCATCAGATGATGATGATGATGTCATCAGGACTGAGGCATAAATGCTGCTTCATCCTACAGATATTAGTGACGTGTGTGTGTGTGTGTGTGTGTGTGTGTGTGTGTGTGTGTGTGTGTTTGATCTCAGAGATCATTGGAATAAGGGTAATCCTGTCAGACACGCTCCTAATCACTTACACTCACTCACACACACTCACGTGTGGAGAACAGTGAATTATGTAATGCAGTTATGCAACATACATGCATACAGCAGCAAAACCGAGAGAGAGAGAGAGAGAGAGAGAGAGAGAGAGAGAGAGAGAGAGAGAGAGAGAGAGAGAGAGAGAGAGAGAGAGAGAGTGTGTACAGGGTACTGCAGTTATCCTACAGGGGAAGAGAGATCATGTGACAGGGGTCAGAGGTCAGCTGCAGGTTCAGCCCTCACAAACCAACATCAGAAACAACCTTCAACATTTGGGGCTGGAGGGCAAATGTTCAAGCCAGATATTTAATAATATTATGTATTTTTTATAAAATATAAAACTTGAAGTATAAAATTGTATAATATATACTTGTAGTAGGTTTAAGAGTTGAATTTTCAGCATCATTACTCCAGTCTTCAGTGTCACATGATCCTTCAGAAATCACTATAATATGAGGATTTGATGCTCAATAAACATTTATGGTTATTATCAGTGTTGAAAACAGCTTCAGATTTCTGTGGAAACTGTCATACATTTTATTTTTCAGAATTCTTTGAAAGAACAGAAAGTTTAAAAGAACAGCATTTATTTTAAACAGAATGTTTTGTAACATTATAAATGTCTTTACTGTCAGTTTTGATCAATTTAATGCATCCTTGCTGAATAAAATAAATTATTCCTTTAAAAAAAAGAAAAAAATCTAACAGACCTCAGACTTTTGAACAGTAGTGTGAGTATCGTTCGAATCAATGACTCATTCAGAAGTAAATAATCATAACTAAGTCATAATTTATGTTTCCATGGTAACAGGGTCTTCTCTGATTGGTTTTTCTCAGGATTATGTGTAGTTTAGTTCTTTACTGAGAAATCAGCTATTAAACATGACGTATTTTAAACACACACACACACACACACACACACACACACACACACACTGACAGAAGCTGAAATCATCACTGCTTGCTTTTTATGAATGTCAGACTGTCTCTCTGTCTTTCTCAGGGAATTTTAAAGGCATGTGTAAACAGATCGATCACTTTCCCGAAGACGCGGACTATCAAGCCGATGCATCGGAGTATTTCCTGCGTAAGTCAAACACGCATGTGTGTGTGTGTGTGTTGATGATGATGAAGAGTGAGCGAGTGAGAGAGAGAGAGAGAGAGAGAGAGAGAGAGCATAATGGTTTGGTGCTCAGAGCTGCTGCTGCTCTTTTAAGTGTTTAATTAGGTCACTTATTTCTATAAATATTTCACTGCAGTTTATATGGGTCAAAACTTTGAAATGCCCTGCACTCATCCACATCTCTTCATCCTCACGCAATACAGGATGAAAGAGACACAGATGTTGTAGAACTCAACTCTATGAAGCACACTCACTTTATACATTATATAAAACTGATTATAACGACCTTTTTACATTATCAGTCAGATATACGTCAGTTCTGAGGCCTGAACTGAAGCTGATAAACACACAGATCAATGAGTGATGTCATGTCACTGGACAGGAAGTGGTGACCTCATGCTGTGATGTCATCAGTCAATCAATAATGTGGTTTCTGGCAGGATTATCACTCACACACACACACTATACATCCCTTGATTAGAGGTCAGAATTGAGGGAAGGACACATGAATAATTAATTCTGCAGTGTGTGATGGACAGATCAGTGTGTGTGATGATGAAGGAACTGAGACAGATGAAGTGGAAATCTGAACTGACGTGTGTGTGTGTGTGTGTGTGTGTGTGTGTGTGTGTGTGTGTGTGTGTGTGTGTGTGTGTGTGTGTGTGTGTGTGCAGGTGCGGTCCGGGCCTCCAGTATTTTTCCCATCCTCAGTGTGATCCTGCTGTTTATCGGTGGACTCTGTGTCGCCGCCAGCGAGTTCTACAAGTCCCGACACAACATCATCCTCAGCGCAGGGATCTTCTTTGTATCTGCAGGTGTGTGTGTGTGTGTGTGTGGTGTGTGTGTGTGTGTGTGTGTGATCTCAGAATAAACCCCTTCAGGCTGATGAAGACCTGATCCTGATCACCCGGTCGGGTTTATTCTGAGATAACAACCGGCTGGATGTACATTATCCCTTACATTCTGTCAAGGTTTTCTCAAAGTTATGAACAAACGTTCTTCCAGTAACATTAATTTAATGTTCATTCAGAGTTATCTGGTCTTTAATAATGTTCTCTAAACATTAGCACAAAAACATAATTTATATTTTGGTCATGGAATGTTTGTTTTTGAAACGTAGTTGGATGTTCGTCTAACTTTTTTTATATGTGACTACTTGTTTCAGAACTTTCAAAAGTAACGTTAAATATGAATATGCAAATGAGCCCCGCCTCCACTCACTCACTCAGAGATCCACTCGTTGACGATCACACGTTGATCTGATTGGTTACAAGGTAGAAAAGGAAAATCGCCGGTGCAACACATAAATCTTCTTAGTAATCCATTTATTTAAGGTACAAACCAGTGACTAACGTTTCGATGTAAAGTTACATCTTCATCAGAGTCCTTGGAGATCATGGGTAATGAAACCATTAATAAGGATCATCAACAGGTGTGTAAAGGGGGCGTTAACCACCCAAGACGCACCCATCTACAACAAGGTGCCACACTCAGGCTATGTTTACACGGAAACGATCTGAAGAGAAAACGCAAAAGTGGCGTTACGTTATCACTTTTTATTCTGCGTTTAGACGAGCGTTATCGGGGGAAATCCGCGTGCATATGATGACGCAAAAGTGTGTGAAATTCGATGTAGTATGCACTCCAGGCGGCTAGGTGGCAATGTGAAGCACTGCGACACAACAACACCAATATCTGAGAATATTTTATACAACTGCTGAAAAGACTCTTGTACGTTTATCAGAGCTGCTATGGCAACTTGAAGGTCCGACGTATGGAAATAATCCGACATATTGGGGTTATTTTCCTGTAATGGCGCATTGCTGTGACGTAAACACGTACGCGACGAGAGCCACAGTGAGCAGATTTGCGTTTTTACTGTTTAGACGGGAACGCGACGGTGGAACGTTTTTAAGATTTCCACTCTGGAGGGTGGTTTCACTTTTTTGCGTTTTTAAGCCTCCAAAACGCCGTCGCCGTGTAAACGAAAGGCACATCCGATAAAATATTTTTACGTTTTCACCCAGAATCGTTCTCGTGTAAACAGGGTTTAAGGGGTAAATGTCCAAACACCAGAAACATACATGAAATGTGCACAGTGTAATGGGAATCGAAATATCTACATCTCACAAAATGTACTACTATGTTTAAAATATTTATAGAAAACATGATAGGCTCAATTCTTCATTTAAACCTAGAGGTTCAAGAGTGTTAAGCGCATGTATCCAGAACGCTTCCCTGCATAGAAGTTTATTGATAATGTCACCACCTCTAGATGGGGGTGTAATTTTCTCAATTCCCCAAAACTTCAAAGATGCAGGGGAACCACGATTGGCCTGCTTATAATGCCTCGCCATGGCATATGTTATATTCTGGGTACGAATTGCTGTTTTATGTTCAGCTATTCTTAATTTCAATTCACGTTTTGTTTGACCTACGTATACCAGTCCACAGGGACACTTTAACATGTATATTACGTGAGTACTATTACAAATAATAAATGAAGAAATAAAATATTTCTTACCAGTACGTGGATGTGAAAAGTCCTTTGCATTGGTCGAATTGGAGCACTTAGTTGCCACATTTATAAAAGCCCAAAGGTGGGCTAGGGAGCCGGGTGGTCGGCGGTGAAGGAGTCATCTGTGAGTGGACCAATCGGTCACGAATGTTACGCGCGCGTCTGAATACAAACCTGGGTGGCTCGGCGCAGATGTCTTTAAGTGTAGGGTCACTGTTAAGAACATGCCAATGTTTGCGAATTATATTTTTTATTCCTCCTGCTGCTGGAGTATAGCTAGTAGAAAAGAATATTTTAGATGTCGTGTGAGGCTTAGATTTTTTCTTTAACAATGAAGCGCGATCTGTATTTACAGCCGTATCCCATGCTTTACTAATGTCAGATTTATCATAACCTCGTTGTTCAAAACGACGCGCTAGATCGATTGCTTTAGACATAAACTCACTTGTAGTACTGCAATTTCTTCGGACTCGCAAAAATTGGCCCACTGGTATATTACGAACCAGATGAGGCGAATGATTACGGTCTGCTCTTAACAGGGTGTTCCTATGGAAGCTTGTTTCCGCCACAGAATGAATAAATAATAATAATAATTGCGACTTTTTATCTCACAATTCTGACTTTTTTTCTCACAATTGCGAGTTTACATCTCGCAATTCTGACTTTATTTCTTACAATTGCGAGATATAAAGTCAGAATTGCGTGATATAAAGTCGCAATTGCGTGTTATAAAGTCAGAATTGTGAGATATAAAGTCGCAATTGCGTGCTATAAAGTCAGAATTGCGTGATATAAAGTCGCAATTGCGTGTTATAAAGTCGCAATTGCGTGTTATAAAGTCAGAATTGTGAGATATAAAGTCGCAATTGCGTGCTATAAAGTCAGAATTGCGTGATATAAAGTCGCAATTGCGTGTTATAAAGTCGCAATTGCGTGTTATAAAGTCAGAATTGCGAGAGAGAAAACTAAGAATTCTGACTTTTTTTCTCACAATTCTGACTTTATAACACATAATTGCGAGTTTATATCTCGCAATTCTGACATATTTTCTCAGAATTGTAAGATATAAACTCGCAATTGCGAGTTACAAAGTCCAATTCTATGGGGGGAAAAAGACTGACTTTTTTCCTCTCAGAATAGTTTATATCTCACAATTCTGACTTTATAATTCGCAATTGCGACTTCATATCACGCAATTCTGACTTTATAACTCACAATTCTGACTTTATAACACGCAATTGCGACTTTATATCACGCAATTCTGACTTTATATCTCACAATTCTGACTTTATATATCACAATTCTGACTTTATAACACGCAATTGCGACTTTATATCACGCAATTCTGACTTTATATCTCGCAATTCTGAGAAATAAAGTCAGAATTGTGAGATAAAAAGTCGCAATTACCTTTTTTATTTTTCATTCTGTGGCGGAAACAAGCTTCCATATGTTCCTGCTGAGAGGCTTGCGGTAAATAGTAGATTGTAAAATATTATTTTCATCCTTAGAGATGGTAAGGTCTAAGAAATCAATGGACAGCTTATTATATTCCATAGTAAAAGACAAATAGTCTGCGGTAGAGTTTACATAAGTTAGAAATTGAGACAACTCACTCATTGTGCCCTTCCATATTAAAAAAACATCATCTATGTATCTGCGCCAGAGTGATAATTTAGAATGGAACGGGTTATTTTCGATGTTCTGTATGAATTTTTCTTCCCATAGACCCATTACCAGACAAGCATATGAAGGTGCAAACGAAGACCCCATTGCAGTCCCTTGGAGTTGTAAAAAAAATTTGTCATAATATTTGAAAAAGTTATTGGATAAAATAATCTCGACCAAGTTTATAAGAAATTCTGATGGAGGTAGAACATCAGTGGGACGTTTAGTAAGATATTGAGATATGGTTTGTAAGCCTATATGATGAGGTATACATGTATATAGACTTTGCACATCCAGCGAAACAAGGACATCAATACTTTCACACTTCCAGTTGTCAATCAAATTTAGAACATCAGTTGAATCTCCAAGGTAAGATGGTAAGCTATAAACATATTGTCTTAGAAAAAAATCGACAAATTGTGAGAGAGGCTCTGTTAAGCTTCCTATGCTAGATACAATGGGGCGCAAAGGAGGATCATCAAGTCGTTACAAGGTAGTTTGTGACGTCAGAAACACCAGCGATTTCAAAGCGTGTTTTTGAGACTGTCTTTGGTTCACTGCAGTTTTAAGGAGAAAATACTCAGCAATGCTGTCGACTTATGAACTTACACATGATTTGTGTTAAAGCATTTTAAAAACACCACATAGACACATAAACAACATTAAAAGATTTTGTTTTTCTCACCACAGGGGCACTTTACATTTTATAGGCATTTTTACATTTATAAAGGAATATTTTTTCTAACCTAATTTGCATATTAATAGAACCACGTGTACTAAATGAGGCAAGGGTGTCGAGTTACACTCAAGCTATTTTAAGGCATGATGATGTTTTCTCAAGGAAAAAAACTTTTAAATGTGTCAGTTTGATGATCAAAGATGAGTTTTAATGAATAAAATGATCGATTACAGAGGAACTTTAACACAGTGTTCTTGTGTCTTCATGCTTCATCCTCAGGTCTGAGCAACATCATCGGGATAATCGTGTACATATCAGCCAACGCAGGAGACCCGTCCAAGAGCGACTCGAAAAAGAACAGCTACTCGTACGGCTGGAGTTTTTATTTCGGCGCTCTTTCCTTCATCATGGCGGAGATGGTGGGCGTTCTGGCCGTTCACATGTTCATCGACCGGCACCGGGAGTTACGCGTGGCCCGAGTGCGGGTGGACGTCGGGGAATATCTTCAGGGATCCGCCATCACGAGGATCCCGAGCTATCGGTACCGTTACCGGCGCCGCTCGCGCTCGTCCAGTCGCTCCACCGACCCGTCGCACTCGCGGGACGCTTCGCCGGTGGGCCTGAAGGGGTTCGGCCCGTTACCGTCCACCGATATCTCCATGTACACACTCGGCCGCGGCGAAACGAAGACTCCTCACGGGACGCCTCCGATGTACAACTCCGACAGAGAACCGGATTTCCTTCAGGTCCACAACTGCATCCCGAAGGATGCGAAGGACCGGCGCACCACACCTGTATGAGCGCCCCCTACAGGCAGTGTTGGGGCGTAACTCGTTACAACTAACTTGAGTTACGTAATCAGATTACTTTTTTTCAAGTAACTAGCAGGGTTAGTACAAGGTGACTTGACTTTTTGAAATTTAAGTCATGGAAAACCTTTGAAAATAGCCATATTTCCGAAGAGGTACTTGAAAAGTGCTTGACTTATTTAAATACAATATATATATGAAATTAAATTTTTCCGAAAAAACCCAAATGCAATCTTTTCACGCAAAATTAACAGTGCAGCCCGTCTGAAAAAAACCCATCTGACCTTTTCTCAATACAAAGTACGCCAACATTATGATATAAAATATTATTTATCGAACAATAACAGCATTATAAACTAAATACATTGTAAGTTGTATTTTGGATACCTTATATCTGTAATTTGAGTTTAAAAAAAAATCCTAAAGATATTGTTTGTTAAGTGCTTGAAAACCCAAAAAGTAGTGCATGAAAAGTCCTTGAAAGTCCTGGAATTTCTTTTTACAGTATCTGTACGAACCCTGAACTAGTTAAGTAACGCATTACTTTTAATATTACTGCAAAATATCTGAGCCACTTTTTAAAATAAGTAACGCAAGTTACTTTTTCACATTTATTGACTGCGTGCTCAGAGAAAGTGTAAGTGCAGAGGCGCTGTGAGTCAACATGAGGGCTATTGTAGTTCTAGACTAAATGTGAGCGTGCATTTACTCTCACTTGCACAAAAAAGATTCAGTATTCCTCAAAATAACAAAATCTGTGAAATGCAAAATCCGAATAATACGCAAACCTCTAATAATTTGTTACATAAACCAAATATTTGTATGCATTTAATCTCACTTTATTGACCATCTTCGATGAATCAGTTAAATCATAAGCAAAAATCACTTTAGAGTTTTTATTTTTGTTAGTAAAGTAAGTGTTAAACGTTCTTCTCCTGCATCATATTCTTCTGTTATCTAGAATGAAAGGTTTGTTGAGCCTTTACATTTGCTCAAAAATAAAACTTTTTTGTTATAAAAAAAACAAGCCCCGCCCAGGTAAGAAAACGTAACGCAAAAGTAACGTAACGCATTACTGTTCTTAAAAAGTAACTAAGTAAGGCAATATTGTAATGCATTACTTTTTAAAGTATCATTCCCCAACACTGCCTACCAATGAGGGAACGACTCCTCAAACAGACGGACTTATTTATAACACTAATGATGATGAGTTTACATGTTGAAGTCCAAAAAAAAAAAAAGTAAAATGAAATGCATGATTTTGTTATCTTACATAAACTAACAAGTTTTCGACCATGTGATGAGAGAGCTGATGAGACTCGAGCTTGTGATATCTCTTTTCTTCATGTTCATTTTGTTGCACATAAATACTGTGAAGCTTCGTGGCCGCTGTGACTGCAGGGACAGAAAAACAATCCCACGAACCGGCCGCGATTTATATGTCATTAGAAACTTAATGATACATGACTATATATATATATACTTATATATATATATATGAAAGATGCATACATGAATATATGAACATCTGTTAATAAACCACACATAATTGACTTCTTGATTTAAGAAGACACAAAAAAACAAAAGAGCAAATCAGAAGCCAATAAAATCATAATGGATAATAAAAGCCGGATTCATGTGGACTCATTTGTATGTGATGAAGGAAGTCAAACAAACAAAAACCCATTTCAAGATACATATTCCTCTTTCTGTAGTGTATATGTTGCTGTCTGAGAATGAGAAAGCTCCAGTTCTTCTCTATATCAGTGTCAGTGTTTCTGAACTCCTGAAACGCACCCATTGTATCTTTAGTTTCTTCCGGGAACAAACACGTCACAATATTCCTCATTATAATAATTCATACGCAGAATAAAGGGGCGGGGCCTGGTTGAGTTAGTTAGTAGTGTGTTAAACTGGTGGTTATGGTAAGGGGCGGGACATTTCCCAAACACGCTCAAAGCACTCGACCAATCACAACACACCGATCCTGCCGACCAATCAGAGCACAGTGTCCTTTTCAGAAGGAGGGGCTTCATAGAGACAGGAAGTAAACAGAGCGTTACTGACAGACTGGGAAGAGAGGAGCCGCAACAATGGAGAATATGAGGAAAATAATCAACATTCAAGCAGGAAAACCTGTTCTAGTAGAGCCTGAAACAACATCATTTCTATCAGGATGTGAAGAGACTTTTAACCAGCATAACAAAAAATGTTTCTGGAACAAATCACCAACCCAGACTAGACTCGCGATCCTCCTCAGGCTGTTAATGTGTGTTTGTCGGCAGCGTCACAGATTGTGTTCTCAGTGAAGTTTCAGGATGGAGGTTTTCATGTTCAGTATGAAGATCAGACTCTCACTCCCTCTGCTGGCCAGCAGACGAACACACGGTGTGTGTGTGTGTGTGGGGCATATTAATAATCATTCAGCATCAGAGATCATGTACGTCTGTGGGGATTTTTCAGCTGTATTAGTTTTATTGTTAGTAAAGTAGCAGCACACTCTCCTCATCAACACATGATTTGTAGAATCATTCAATAATTACATGTAAGACAAAACATGTAAACAGGTTATTATTATATTTATAAAGTTTTCATCAGTATGATGGCGTTTTAAGAGTCACAGAGGAGGTTTAGTGTGTTTAATGTTGATCTCCTGCCTCTGGAAACACTGGACATTGATGTCACTCATCTGAGGGCTTTACTGGCCTCTAGATAAGGACACTGTGTGTGTGTGTGTGTGTGTGTGTGTGTGTGTGTGTGTGTGTCTGAGAGAGAGAGAGAGTGTGTGTGTGTGTGTGTGTGTCTGAGAGAGAGAGAGAGTGTGTGTGTGTGTGTCAGAGAGAGAGAGAGAGAGAGAGTGTGTGTGTGTCTGAGATAGAGAGAGTGTGTGTGTGTGTGTGTGTGTGTGTGTCTGAGAGAGAGTGTGTGTGTGTGTCTGAGAGAGAGAGTGTGTGTGTGTGTGTGTGTGTCTGAGATAGAGAGTGTGTGTGTGTGTGTCTGAGACAGAGAGAGAGAGAGAGAGTGTGTGTGTGTGTGTGTATGCATGCGTCTTATATACTATAGTCGTTTTTATAAACGCACTCACAGACATACACACTCACACTTTTTCTCTCACACACACAGAGAACATGTTTGCCACATATTTAAAAAGGAAAAAGGTTTATTTAAATGTGCTCAAAATTCTGAAGATAATCTCTGGGAACACATCACACACACACACACACACACACACACACTAGTGTTTTCACTATCACACAGACACTGGTGTTTTTACTATCACACACACACACACACACACACACACACACACACACACACACACATACTAGTGTTTTCACTATCACACAGACACTGGTGTTTTTACTATCACACACACACACACACACACACACACACACACACACACACACACACACACACACACACACACTAGTGTTTTCACTATCTCTCTCACACACACACACACACACACACACACACTAGTGTTTTCACTATCACACAGACACTGGTGTTTTTACTATCACACACACACACACACACACACACACACACTAGTGTTTTCACTATCTCTCTCACACACTCACACACACACACTAGTGTTTTCACTATCACACACACACACACACTAGTGTTTTCACTATCAAGCACAGACACTAGTGTTTTTACTATCACACACACATTAATGTTTTCACTATCTCTCACACACACTAGTGTTTTCACCATCACGCACAGACACTAGTGTTTTCACTATCACACACTACTATCACACACACTAGTGTTTTCACTATCACACACACACACACTAGTGTTTTCACTATCTCACACACTAGTGTTTTCACTATCACGCAGACACTAGTGTTTTCACTATCACACACACACTAGTGTTTTCAATATCACACACACACTAATGTTTTCACTATCACACACACACACACTAGTGTTTTCACTATCACACACACACACTAGTTTTTTCACTATCTCACGCACACACACACACTAGTGTTTTCACTATCATGCACACACTAGTGTTTTGACTATCACACACGCACTAGTGTTTTCACTATCACGCAGACACACACCAGTGTTTTCACTATCACGCAGACACTAGTGTTTTCACTATCACACACACACTAGTGTTTTCACTATCACGCAGACACACACACACTAGTGTTTTCACTATCACACACACACTAGTGTTTTCACTATCACGCAGACACACACACACACTAGTGTTTTCACTATCACGCAGACACTAGTGTTTTCACTATCACACACACACTAGTGTTTTCACTATCACACACACAAACTCGTGTTGTCACTATCACGCAGACACTAGTGTTTTCACTATCACGCAGACACACACACACTAGTGTTTTCACTACCACAAGCCCACACACTAGTGTTTTTACTATCACACACAGACACTGGTGTTTTCCCACACACACACACACACACACACGAGCTGCTGCTCAAACGAGACTCTGGACGATCTGCATCTGCTCCTGATACAGCGAATGAAACGCTCGAGCCAAACTCAGAAACGGGGCTTCAAACTGTCCGATCTCCCTCTGCAGAACAACACATACACACACACACTCAGTGATGATGATGATGAAGACGATGATGATGAAGATGATGAAGACTCACAGCACACGTCTCGTGATACTCCAGCCCGTGAGTCTGAGCCCACGCTCGAGCCTCGGCACCGTCCACCTCTCTCCTGACCGACAGGTCACTCTTATTACCCACCAGCACACCTGATCTCACACACACACACACACACACACATCCCGTTAGTCGGTAGATGACATCATCCTGCAGCAGATGACATCATTGTGAGGGAAAACAGCAGCACAAACATCATCAGTGAGTTTTAGCACTGGATCTGAGGAATGTTTTGTGGGTGTGAACACTTACGCTGTGTCCGAAACGCTCCCTGTACACTATATAGTGCTCTATATCGGCCATTTTTTTAGTGGTCTCCGAATTCTGAGTGAACGACATCATTCCCTACATTCATTCAATACTTTATACCCACAATCCTCTCTGAATTCGAGTGTACATTCGATGTACACTTGCTGAAGCGAGCGAGTTTAAACCAGAGATTGCTTTACAGCGTTCTTATTTCTGCTTTAAAGGTGCAGTGTGTGATTTTTAGCAGCATCTAGTGGTGAGGTTACGAACTGCAACCAACAGAAGTTACGCTGGGCGACAGGAAGTGATGTCATCGTCTGAAACAGCAGAGAGTAGCCAGTTAAACAATGAGGTTTCTTTACAAAGATAAATTAAGAAATTAGGTTTACTTAATTATTCAGTAGAACGATATGTGAGTATTATTAGTGGTGCTTGCCTATGGCAAAGCAACACTATTGTTATCTCACATACTTATTAGTGGTGCTTGCCTATGGCAAAGCAACACTATTGTTATCTCACATACTTATTATTCTTATTCTTCTTATTCTTATTCTTCTGGCCACTTTTTGACGCGCTACTCCTCCCGCAGTTTTTGTCACAGACCCACGAATGAGGCGTCAAAACGTGCGGCCTGTTCGGGAATGGTGTGCTATGACTTTTATAAGGGATCGGGGGTACGATGTTCGCCCCAGGGGCGAAAAACCGGCCGAAAAATCCCATAGACTTAACATTGCGTCAAACTTTGACGAGTCGTAGCTCGGAACGAGGATGTCGCAGAAACGTGTAATTTACCACATTTGAAGAGGCTGACAGGCTCTGTAAGAACATACCACACAATGGGGTAAAAGTTGCACCCCTGGGGGGCAGGAGCTGCCCAAAGTTTCCCCATTGACTTACTATGGTGTAGGACGGCCCATGAAATGGGCCGTCCTACACCATAGAAACCGCTTTTATATTGAACATAACTCTGGATCACAGTGTCGTAGAGACAAAGGGGCGGGCTCATTTTACTCAGACAACCAATCAGTCTCTCAGGATCATTGTGAAGCTATCAAGCCACGCCCTAGCAACCATTTAGAGCACCTTAGCAACAACTCCCATAGACTTCCATTGAAAGAGATCGAAGGGATATCTCTGGACTGAATTGTCATAGAAACATGAGGGTGGTCTCGTTTGACTCGGGGCAGCAAACAGCCAATCATGAATCACCTCAACACTTCCTAGCCACGCCCTAGCAACCATTGTCGAGCACCTTAGCAACCAAAATCCAAAGAGGGATATCTTCCATTCTGAATGTCACAGAGGCATGGGAGTTGGTTTATATCATTCATACTGACAAGCAGCCTTTGGAGTTTCATGATTGGCAGCTGCCAAGCCACTCCCTAGCAACCAAACAGAGTACCCTAGCAACCATTTTGCAAGACCTATATCTCTGCATCAAAACATCGTATAGAGATGGGGGTTGGTTTATACATTCACATTGACTTTGGAGCTTCATGATTGGCAGCTGCCAAGCCACTCCCTAGCAACCAAACATAGTACCCTAGCAACTGTTTTGCAAGACCTATATCTCTGCATCAAAACATCGTATAGAGATGGGGGTTGGCTCTTTTTACTCATGCTAGCAAACAGGACTTGCTACATGCTAAACATGCTAGCAGTGAATAGCTACATGCTAATATTGATTAGCTAAGTGCTAAATCATGCCAATAAAATGCTACAAACTCAACAGTAACCATCTTTGACAACTACCAACCACCTAGTAACACCATAGCAACCACCCAAATTACCCTAGCAACACCCTAGCAACCACCCAGAACACCCTAGCAACTGCCTAGCAACGCCCTAGCAACCACCCAGAACACCCTAGCAACCGCCTAGCAACCACCCAGGATACCCTAGCAACCGCCTAGCAACACCCTAGCAACCACTCAGAACACCCTAGCAACCACCTACCAACACCCTAGCAACCACCCAAAACACCCTAGCAACCGCCTAGCAACACCCTGGCAACCATCCAGAATACCCTAGCAACCGCCTAGCAACACCCAGGCAACCACCCAGAACACCCTAGCAACCGCCTAGCAACGCCCTAGCAACCACCCAGAAT